>NC_073306.1:133867433-133900545 GCF_027595985.1 Sorex araneus
CTTTCCTTTCCTTTCCTTTCCTTTCCTTTCCTTTCCTTTCCTTTCCTTTCCTTTCCTCTTTTCTTTCCCAGCACTAGCTCTTCATTCTCCTTGGTGGAGCTCGGGGACCATATGGGTTGTTGGGGGTGGAACCTGGGTTCACCGTGTACAAGTCAAGAACCCCGCTGCTGCACCATCTCTGAGGTTGCTGCCCCCCACCCTCAAATCCATAGCATTGTTCGATTCTCCATGAGATCGTTCCATTTTTGGTTAGAATTTTAAGGGAGTACATAGATATATAATACTTAATAACACACTGGCATGTGTGTCTACATAATACATATTTGTGTGCATAGATTTTTCCCCCAGTTGATCATAAACATGCACGGATGTTATGAAAAAGTCAGAAGAACAGAAAAAAGGGAGAATAAAATAATGCCTACGATGTCACTAGATAACCATACTTATATTTTATTTCTAAGCGATTTTGTTTTAAAAAATATTCTTTTTAAAACAAAAATGAAGAAACTGGGATCATACTAAATTAGTTATTTTGTAGGCTGTTTTGAAAATCATTAAAGGCACTTAGAATATTTTAAAATGTATTGTTAATTAATGTTGGTTGTTGCCAGGCTTCTACTATTGTAGGTAATACTGACAAAAAGTGTAAGTAAGTCCTTGTATGTGATGGACAGAGGAGTTTATAAGTGAGACTATAAAAGCACTTCATATGCTTTGAGAATAGTGGTTCCAATTTGTGCTTCCACCAGCATCCTAAAGACAGTTTTTGTGAAGGTATCCTCCCCCATAAGAAATTTTGCTTGTTTTTGACAAAGGTTTTCTCTTTATCTTAGTTTGAGTTTGTTGAATACAGATAAAGTTGATCTTTTTTCATGTTTATTTGCCATATGGCACAGCGGGTAGGATGTTTGCCTTGCATGCAGCCGACCTGGGTTCGATTCCTCCATCCCCCTCGGAGAGCCCGGCAAGCTATTGAGAATATCCTGCCCACATGGCAGAGCCTGGCAAGCTACCCGTGGCGTATTCGATATGCCCAAAACAGCAACAACAAGTCTCACAATGGAGACGTTACTGATGCCCCCTCGAGCAAATCGATGAATAATGGAATGACAGTGCTACAGTGCTACATTTGCCACATGTGTTTTTTTCTTTGGTGGCTTCACTTTCTGTCTTACTTTCCAAATCGAAGCATTCCCCCTCTAGTTAACAACTAAGAAGAGCGCCTTCTAAGTATCGATCACACATAGTCAATGCCATTTAGTATCTGTATTACATCTTATTTTTACTTGAACTGTTTTTGACATGAATGTTTCTAATGAAGGAAATCACAACTGTAAATTATGAAATATAAATTAATTAAATGATAAGTGGGAAAAAAACCCCAACTTTGGTTGAATGAATGAATTCAACTCGAAATGCCTCCTTGCCTCCCTTTGCCCAGACACACTAATTAGATAATTTATAATTTCACAGTGCTCTACATGTTGCTTAATTGCACGCTAAGTTTCCACATACACTGCAGTTGTTCAGGGGATGCCTATTCAGATCCAATAATGAACTGCCACCTTTTATTAGTCTTTGTGTTCACTCTCTCTGGAATGTTTTGCTTTTGCTCATTGGCTTAGTCAGTGTTCCCCAAAGTGAGTGACACCATCTCTCACCCTCCCAGGCTCCCTCCAGGTCACTGCAATGATCACAGAGGTGGCAGAAGTTTTGGGAGAAGTTGTGTATGTGCCCACTCGAGCAAATCAATGAACAATGGGACGATAGTGCAGTACAGTGCAGTGTGTGTGTGTGTGTGTGTGTGTGTGTGTGTGGACTTTTTATTTGCTTAAAGTAATTTGATTTCTGTCTCCAGGCCCTCATGGAGTGAGGAATGGGAGACCTTCCCGCCTCTCCCTGTTCTTCCGGGAGCCTGGCAATCATGCCCACGAACTGCCTCTGGTGCCATGTAAGCTTGTTAACAGCCATGATTCAGAGACTCACAAATAAATCTTGGAAGAGGTCAGCAAGCTGAAGAGATGCCTCTGGATCCCAGTTAAAAATTTAATTCCAGTTTTATCACCCTATTTAAAATTTTAGAATTCCTGGAGTGCACGGCCGCATTTGTGGCTACGCAGCATCTCATAGTCTACACACTGATGTACCAGTAGCACACCACAGTGGATGGGGTATAAATTAGAAGGCAATCAGTCTTGACCAAAAAAAATTATTAGCACACGAGGATCAATCTGTAACAATAAGTTAGTAATCTCTCATACAAGAGCTTAATGACTCCAGGGTGAGATACAACAATCTTCACACACTTTGTTCTAAGGAAACTCTTTTTGATCATTTTTAGTGGATTGGTTATAACAAGCAATACAAAATAAATAACTTAGGGCCTGCTTTTTGGGCAGGCTTGGGTGGTGGTTGGGAAAATTCGAAATAATGGTGGTGGGAAGGTGTAATGGTGGTGAAATTGGTATTGACATACTGTATGTAATTATTGTGAAAAACTTTCATCATTATCATCATCATCCCATTGATTGTCGAATTTCTCAAGCAGTCTCCGTAATGTCTCCATTCATCCTAGCCCTGAGATTTTTAAAGACCTCTCTTTACTCGTCCTTCCCAGTGATGCCACATTGGAGGCTCTTTCAGGGTCAGGGGAATGAGACCCAGAATTGTTACTGTTTTTGGCATATGAATACACCACGGGGAGTTTGTGAGGCTCTCCCATGTGGGCAGGAAACTCTTGGTAGCTTGCCAGGTTCTCCCAGAGGGAGAACTAGGCTATAAGATGCCGTGCTTTCGGGAGCTTGGTTTTCAGTGTCTGGATTTTGGCTGTTGGTGGGATTACACAGCGTGGGGGGCAGTCCCTGGGTGTGACCGCCTAGCTACCGGAAAATGGGAAATCTGGGCAGAAGAGGCCCAGACCTGATCTGAGCAGGCTTGGAGGTCTCAGCCCCGGGTCCCACACACCTGGGTTCCTCTGCCAGTTCCTTCATGAGTGAGGCTCGTCCGAACGTGTGGAGAGGGGCCTTGAGCATGGCTGAGGCTATGCTCAGGAGGTCTTTGGCCACAGGAGTGCTGCTCAGGGTGGGGAGGGAAGCTGGAGCCCACCCCCTCCGAGGGGCCCTGGGGAAGACAGCCAGGCTCGGGGGCAAGAAACTCTCTGCCCATTTTTCATTTCACTTAGTTGGAGTGAAAAACTTTATAGAAGTAAAATTTAAATGAAAAAAAAGAAAGTTGATATCTGGTGAGGCGGTGGTGTTGCTGAGTTGTTTTGTGATTAAGGAGGTTGGGACAAATAAACTCTTGACCCTCTCTTAGGATCTTTATGTTGGATTTAAAATCTGCTGACATTAAGCAGGAAAGAAGGACTTGACCAGGAGGACAAATGTACTGTGGATTGATTGGTCTTGGGTTATGGATGTGGCCTTGATTGGGTTTTGATCTCTTTCCTGGTCTTTGGGTTCATCTCTGGGCAGAGCTGGGAGCTCTACCTGGGTCTACTTCTGCTGGTGTCCCCATGAGGTCTCTCTCATTCTCTGTGCAATTGAAGAAAGTCTTGTGGCAGAAGAGGATGTAGAATGAGGGGGTAGAGCAGGAGTTTATTCCAGTCCCCAGGGAGGCATAGTAGTGCCTTGGGTTACCTGGTAGCTTGGCGGGAGATTTATTTTGTAAGAATTGGGATTTGAAATAGATCTTGGCAGGACTTACTTGCTGAGAGAGAAGGCATGGATGATGGGAGCTTGTGGGGTCGGGGGGGGGGAGGGATAGATTAAGTTTTTTAAAAAGAAATCCTAAAAGTAGTTTCTATTCATTGTAGAAAATCTGAAAACATAAGATAAAATTTAAAAAAATCTTTAACTGCCTTTTAAGTGTTTTAGTATATTTTTCCTTCAAGCATTTGATATATTGATGAGCCTAGGAAAATGAACCATCTGAATTGATTGAAGACAGGTGTGGAGGGTAGATTTAGAATGGCATCCTGTAAGACTAAAGAGTCTATACCATAGACAGAAGCTACATGTGTGAGGAAACTTGAAAAAGCCAGTGGTAATTGTTGAGGAGATAGGACGCAGGAGGTAGAATGTTTAGGAGGTAGAATGCGTAGGAAAATGGAATGTTTAGGATTTCGAATGTATGTGGCTGAATCAGAAAAGCGAAAGTCATGAAATTTGCTGCTCCATGGAGGGACCTGGAGAGTGTCATGCTGAGCGAAGTCAGTCAGAGGGAGAGAGACTGACACAGAGTTCCAGAATGATCTCTCTCGTTTGTGGGATATAAAGAAGCATGAAGGCGGGGCTGGAGCAATAGCGGGTAGGGCGTTTGCCTTGCACACAGCCAAGTTGGTTCTATTCCCAGCATCCCATAGGGTCCCCCGAGCACCGCCAGGAGTAATTCCTGAGTGCATGAGCCAGGAGTAACCCCTTGCATCGCCGGGTGTGACTCAAACAGCAAAAAAAAAAAAAAAAAAAAAAAAAAAAAAAGCACGAGGGTATGATAACCAATGCACAAAGATAATGGAATCTAAGAACACAAGAACTGATATACAGTAGGAAACATGCCACTGGAGGGGTCTGGGGATAGGACGGGGGTGGGGAGGGGGGCAATGTCTATGGTGGAGGGAAGCATTTGACTGGAAGGAGAAGGTGGTGCTGATAAAGTGTTAGCATGAAACACCATCAGCAACAGTACTGTAAGCCACGATGCAAAAACTTACATTAAAAATAAAAGCAGGGGCTGGAGCAATAGCACAGCGGGTAGGGCATTTGCCTTGCATGCAGCCGACCCGGGTTCGATTCCCAGCATCCTATATGGTCCCCTGAATGTAAAGCCAGGAGTGACCCCTGTGCGTCGTTGGGAGTGATCCAAAAAGAAAAAAAATTAAAAAAAAAATAAAAGCACCTCCTAGAAACATACTAGTGAGTAGGAGATAAATGGGAGGGCGCACGGAGGGAGGGAAGTGGACCCCTGTGAAGGGATTAGTATTGAAACGTTGTATGCCTGAAATGGAATCACGAATAACTCTGTCATTTCACAGTGACTAAGTTAAATAATAAGTTGAAAAAAAAAAGATGGTGTGGCTGAGGAAGACACCTATTTCGTGAGAGTCCATCGACAAGAAATCTAGATCTTCAATCTTAGGCTGCTCTGAGTCCAGCCACCCACCTCTCTGTGGGCTCATCTTGGTGGTTTTGATGATGCTTTCCTCAGGAACCACTCTCTTGGTTATCTCAACAGAGCTTCTCCGATAGCCCATTCCCCACGATGCCAGAGACCAAACCCTGGGTTCCCACACACAAGACCTGCACTCTTGCACTTGGAGCACGCAGGAGATATGTGGGTTTGATCCCTGGTACAGTGAAGCAAGACAAATATCAGTCCACCAGTTACCCAGTGGGTCAGTTCTGAGGACGCCTGTGGCATTGGGTCCTGTTTGTCCTGTTCAGGACAGTGGCTCTATCTTCTCGGTACACACCAGTGCACCCTAAGGTCACTTCGGAAATGAACCCCTGCAACCCAATCTTTGTCTCAGCTTTACTTTGGAGGGAATCTATCTTGATCCTGATTCTAAAGCATTTGGAATAAATATTTATTTGCTGAAGAACACGGAACAGAGTTACCAGTTGATGCCTCCAGGTGGCGGGCATAGAGGATTGTTTTTTGCGGGTGGGGGTGTGTACTTGGCAGTGCGTTACTCTTGGTTTTGCATGCAGTGATCATCTTGGTGGGGCTTGGGGGACAATATGGGTTCTGGGGGTCAGCCCCCAGTTAGCCACATGCAAGACAAGGGGCTTGCTCACTGTCTCTCTGGTCTCACAAGGATTATTCTTTGGCAGACTTTGGGTTTGGATTACTTTGAATTAGAAATAGAAATCTTCAGTGATTAATACAATTCTAGACAGCTTGCTTGTGAAAATGGTTATTCCTTGCATTAGCGTTATTGAAGTTGAAATACAGAAACAGATTAAATACACAAACAAACCTGAGATTACATCCTTCCTCTATTAAACCAAATATCAGCAATTTTGTTCCAGCAAAGTAACATCATCTGTCACATTAAATTAATGTTGGAAATTTAAATTTTATTGGTTTTGTAGTTGTGTTTGAATATAATTTGAAAATTTATTCTAGATTTATAGTTAGATCAAAGCTGTCACTGTAAGGAGTTTCTAACTGGCTCTATGTTTATACACGTTGAAGTTAAATTACAATGAATTTTAAAAATTACATTGTGGGTCCATGAGAATATATGTATTTTTCCCATTATAAAGGAAATGCCACAAGCTGAAGGGGAAACCTCTTTAGGTAACTGGAAGCTACTGGAAGATTTTGATCGACAAGGTGACCTCATGAAAATGGTGTTTCAAGACAAATTATTGGAAAATTAAGTGCAGTAACTGCAGTAAAGTAGGATCGCAATTCTATAGGCAAATAGGTGCATTAAATAAAAATAAACCAAAGGAGAAATCTCCTGTCACCAAATTTTATTACAAAATTAAAAAAATAGTTATTAGAAGTATATCTAACCTGGGTTACTAGAGTTAAAAAAAGGAGAATTCGAAAAACTTTGTGATTTTTAGTGTGTAGACATCTATGAGTGTCAGTTCTTCTAGAGCAGATCCTCGAGACTGGAGTTTCCCGGTGGGGCTCAGGAGATCGTCCCGAGAGTCAGCGCATGCCAGGAGCATGCAAGCTCAGCCCCCCTGGGGCCCTCACACCACCCGGAGGTGCCTGCTGGCTCTGGCATCTTTTGCCCTCAGCCAACCTCTGGCTATTTGATCAACTTTCCCTGGAAATAGCCCTGGGACTTGTGAGCCCCACTTGGGAGTCCCCCCAGATTTGCATGCAAGGGACTGATGTGCTTCCAGAAGAAATCACGGGAGGGGGGATTTCAGGCCACGTTCCTCCGACAGTGGCTAAAACCTGATCCCACGAATCCCAACCTCTCCAGAATCTTCCACTTCCAAGTTAATCCCACGGGAGGTGGAGAGAGCGGGTTCCCACAGCGTGGCACCGGGCAGTCATTGGCTCAGGGCTGCATCTGATGGAAGCTTCCAAGAAGAGAGGCAGGTGCTGAATGAGCCCCCCAAGCACCCCCAGTTCAGGGAGGACTGCACAGTTAATGGAAGGAAAGGGGGCCATGGACACCTCGGGGAGTGTCCACTGAGTCCCTTTCTAAGACAGGGCATCCAGGGTGCTCAGTGCTCCTACGTGAGAGGCAGACGCCTGTCTCAGGGACAGGTAGAGGGACTGGCAAGGGAAGAAGACACAGACAACAGCCTTTCATGCAGTGGACATGCTGGAATAATGGATTTCTGGGACAATATGGAAGAAATTAACAGTCATTAAAAATTTCATTAAAAAAGGTTTCTAAAAAGCCTTCTTTATTTTAAAAATTGTGGTGGTTTTGTTTCCTTATAATTAGTGTATTGCAAAGTTCTAAATCAAATTAGTCTCTGAATGTTTGAATTCAGAAGACATTATCTACAGAAGCTGGTCTAAACATAAGTGATTGGTTTTGATTATAGAGTAAAACATTCACTTCCCCAAATCTCTTAGGAGACAAAGATTTTAGTTAAAATCAGAGAAGCAATTTTTTTAAAATAATAAAGCAATAAAGGACTATGCTCTCTGTGGAAAATAAAGAAAATTTACTTTGGTGAAAAGAAAACTAATGTGCCTAATTTCAATTTCCTGAAGAACCATAACTTGCCTTTCTAATAAATAATAAATTGATGATATATTTCAAGGTTATTTCCTATTTCCTAATAAGTTTGATACTTAAAAATTTTTTTTAGTCTCTTTGTACATGGAAGGATACTTGGTATTGATTGAAAGGAGCTAGGATGAAAATTAAAATTATTTACAACTTCATCACATGAACCAATCACTGTTGAAATTGGAGAGAGGAAGAAGATATAGCCTCCTAACTTGGTATTCACTCTCTCCCTTAAAATAGGATTAGTCTACACCTATGGCTTATCATGTGGTATCTTACCTAACAGTGCTATCTTAGTGTTTTTTCACACTAAAGATCATTCTTTTCTATTATTTTTTAAACATTGACTATTTATAAGAGTCATGCTTTCATTTACTCAAACTCAGCCATTAAGCGTTTTATTCTGTCCAATTTTTGCTTTTTGTGCATTATTGAAGAATGGCCAGGGATGTATCCCATCCAGCCTAGAGCTAATGTATCCAATACTATCAATGGGCATATTTGTAGTTGGCAGGGGACCCGTGAGGACTTCCCTCTGATTCTGGAAGTGGAATTGCTGAATCAAATACTTTAACGTGGAAGTTCTTGATGCGCAACTTTGGACTAAGAAACTATCAACAAATAAATGATCCAAAGAGGAATTTCTGTTTACAGCTCCTCCAAATGAAGGAAGGAGAATGTTTCCCTGTGCACCATCCACTCTCTCATGGTCCAGTTGCCACATCCATCTTCAGGTCCTTAATATCTGAACTCCCCTTGGCTTCTCAATCTCACCCCGTTACTGTGCCCCGAATGCTATGCACATGTTTACACCTCGGTGCCACTTGCCTTTTCACCCCTTCCAAACTTGTCATCCATTCACACTCCACATTAGCGACTCGGTGATGCCCATGGCAAGTCAGTCAACACTTCCTTCGTCCCCTGACCATCCTGGGATCGCAGTGTTAGCTCCGCTCTTCACACCCCACCGCGCTGGCTACCGTCCGTGCTTCTCTCTCCTGGAAAGTGGGGACCAAGTCTGAATTCCTCTTGAAACTGATCTGCTGTGCTCATCAGTGAGTGGAACTCTGCCTTCTGCTGTGTCCTTCAAACTTCATTCAATGCCCCCCACGTTAAGAAATGCAGCTTGGAATGACACACATCTGGAACATACATGTTATTAGACCATATGTTTTCAACAAAATGTATTTGTATTTTTTAATCCCCTTTTGAATTATATTTTATTTTTATAAAGTTGCTCATAATAGTTCATTACTATTATTCATTATGAGATAATATTCAAACTCCAATCCCACCACCATGCACCTTCCCACCACCATAAGAGGAAAGTGTGTGCAGATTGTTGAGTTTCATCCTGGAGCCATTTAAGCCCTTATATGAGAGATGACAAGCATGTATGTGGAAACCAAACATACGTGTGCTACTTTTGTTACATCAGCGGGCTAGAGAATAAGAGGCGGCGCACTCCAGGACCTTCTGTGTCTCTCTCTTCTGGGAGCTCTCTCTCATAGTCTCTGGATCTTGGCCATTGATGAGATTATACTGCGCCGAGGGCAGTTTGTGGGTGTGACTGCCAAACTACTAGAAAACTGGGGAGAGGAGACCCAGTCCTGTCCTGAGCATACCCTTAAAAAACAAAACCAAAACCCAAACCCAAACCCATTACAGAGCGCTGCCGCCATGTTGACTCACCCCCTGGCCCTGCTCTTCAAAGTCATGAACTAAATCTCTGAGGGGATGCAAGCCGAGCAGCTGACATTCATGGACATCTTGATCCCCCCGCACCTGAAAAACTCTGGGGTATTCTGGGCTGCAGGTGTGGGCTGAGTCCCTGCCCTGCCAAAGCTTCAGCAGTTGCACCTGTGTGCCAGTGAGGACAGATGCCAATGTCCTAAGGCCTAACTCAGCGTCTTCATTAAGAATCTCCACAGAGACACCAGCCCATGTGAACCCCTGCTACTCTCGGTGTTGGGCAGAGAACTCTGGGGTCTTCTGGGAGTGGGGGCAGACAGCCTCCCCCCAATCCTGGAAACCGAGGCAGCCATGCCCACCTCCTATCACTGCCAACAGGTCGACTGACCCACGACTCTGCTCTTCATAGTCTTCAGATTCATGAACTAAATCTCTTAGGGAGATGCAGCCAAACAGCTGAAACACCTGCTCTGGAAAACACAGGCCAGTGTCTCTCCCCACCTCCTCCCCGATGGACACTCTGGGGTGCCCTCAGGAGTTGGGGTGGGCTGAGTCCTTGCTCTCCTGCCTCCCTGGCAGCTGCACCCGTGTGCCACGGCTGCTGTATCGCCAGTGGCCTAACTACAATTGAGCGGACTACAGCCTAACTAGTCAAATTCCGAGATTCACTAAGAGGCTCCATAGGCTCATCCCAGCTCTGCCGATCCTGAAGCTTCTGGGCTGCCCGGTCACATACGTGGTCACGTGACATCTCCGAATGTCACAGTACTGAACTTCCAGTAGGAGCACACCAAGTTAGACGAGAAAGTCACATGAGAACCAGCTAAACTCAACAAAGATAAACAGTAACAAAGAAGGCTTCACTAGCTACTGGGCAGCTTAGTGAATCTTCAAAGAGACTTAACAACCCCATGGTGGGATACAGCAATTTTCACAGATTTTCTTTTACTGAGCTATTTTAGATAATTCCTCTAGCCATTTGGGTATATTGATCGACGTAAAGCACATCATTGTGTGCCTGCTAAGAGGGCTGGGACAACGGGTACAATGGTGGACGGAAGGTCACTGAAGTGGAGGACTGATGCTGGAACATCAAAGCCGGTAACAACTGTATTATGGACAATTTTGTAAACTATGTTGCTTTAGTAAAGTAAAAACAACAACAAACAACAACTACAAAACCCTGACTACATATCCCCATAACGCACATACAGACATATCTCACAGAACGTTATGGCGGTGCTCTCCATGATGCTAGTTTTCTATTTTGGTCTATCCTATTTGTATTACTTTTCCTTGGTTTTTGTGCTACACTGATCTGTGCTCAGGGGCTACTCCTGGCTCTGTACTCAGTAGCCACTTCTGGCGGTGCTCTTGGGACCATTTGTGATGCTGGGATTTGAACCTGGATCAGCCATGCGCAAAGTAAAAATCCTATCCTCTGTGTTAGCTCTCTCGCCCCTATTCTATTTGCCTTTTTTTTTGCTTTTTGGGTCACACCCAGCGATGCTCAGGGATTACTCCTGGCTTTGCACTGAGGAATTACTCCTGGCGGTGCTTGGGGGACCATATGGGATGCCGGGGATCGAACCTGGGTGGATCGCCTGCAAGGCAAGCATCCTACCCACTGTACTATTGCTCCGGCCCCTATTCTATTTGTCTTAAAGTGTGTTCTGGGAAAAGCCCCTTCATTCTCCTTTTGCAAAAGTCTTAGCATGACCTTGAGAACTACTAGTTGATCTGAATTGCAAAAACAGTGGCTTATTTTGAAGCAAACTTCAGGTATCACGTCATTTTTTTCATAAATACTTCAGTCTGCATTTCTAAAATATAAGAACTCTTATTTTTTTACAGTCTAAAATTGTCATTTTAATACCTAAAATATATAATTGATGGTTATCGAGCCAGTGTTCAACTTCCTCTGTGGTGGCACGAATAAGTTTTGAAAACCGGTATCTGTATCTGATTCCTTTTTCTCCCAAATTTCTTTTTTTTTTTTTTGCTTTTTGGGTCACACCTAGTGATGCTCAGGGGTCACTCCTGGCTCTGCACTCAGGAACCACCCCTGGCTGTGCTCAGGGGACCATATGGGACGCTGGGAATCGAACCCGGGTAGGCCGCATGCAAGGCAAACGCCCTCCCCACTGTGCTATCACTCCAGCCCACCAAATTTCTTTTAATCAATGTAGTCATTCCATCCTCTTTCTTTCACTCTCATTACTTTACAGGTCTTCTGTAACGAGGGCTTGTATTGTTTGTGTATCTTCAAATTTGGAGACAAAGAAGTCAATGGAATGGACGGGACTTGAGACGGAGTCTCTGGTGGCTTGGGCACCTGAGTCATTCTTGCAGCCTGTGCTACATAATGAGGCAGGGAGACTCGGATAGTTAGTGGAATCTGTGAGATAGAATACATACTATGAGTACATTGGCAACCTAGAACATCACAGAAAGAGAATAAAAAGAATGTTTGATGGAACAAACAGGAGCCAGTTGCAAGAGGGAAGGGCAGGTCATAGCACACGAGTGTGATGCCACTGGCGTGTCACTCTGCCATCCTTACGTTGGCTCATGTTGAAGACACCCATCGTGGTCCTGCTGTGGTCCATCCAAGAAATGCACACAGTAATGATTGCCTCTCAGCCTCTCAGGGAGCTGGCGACAGCTGGGGCATGGGACATATTGGTATAGATGGAGCAAGTGTGTCTTATTGGTTCCTCTCATCATCTCTCTCTGGTCCTTCTGCTCAAATCTCTTGTCCTCTTGTCCAGTGTTTTAGGGAAGGCCAATGCAGCAAAGGGAGAGAGAGGACAAATAAATGTCCCTCCTATCATCTCCCACTTTATGTGGAGGACCACATTCAGCTATGCTTATGGTTTTGTGCTCAGGGATCACTCCTGGTGGGTCTCAGTGGACCAGATGTAGTATTGGTGATCAACCACATGCAAGGTAAGTGCCATGCCCTCTTTACTCTCTCTCCAGCCTGACTGGAAGGTTTCTACTCCACAGCTCACCTCAGTAAATGGCTTCTTCATTTGCATGTACTCTATCCTACGCACGTTAACCAACCCCATCTCTTTCCTGTTGCTTTTTTTCCTCTTATCTTCGGTTGGCGTCTTTATAAGTTTATTTTCTATGAGTTTTAGGTCCACTGCACAACTGAGAGGAGGGTACAGATTCCCCATGCCCCTTCCCCGCTGCCTCCTCCTCTCTAGAGGCTCCCTCTGCTACACACGACAAGTCTGCCTTGATACACAAGGATCCCTCAAAGGCCAGTGATGACATTGGGGTTCATGCTTGGTGGTCTACAGGTCTGGACAAATGTCTAATGCCAGGGATCCATCATTTTAGGCCAAAAAATCCTTTGTCCTCCACCTCCTTACCCCCATACTCTCTTCTCTCTTACCTCTTGATGTTTATATTGAGCTTGATTGATTGATTAGACTACGGTTAAGCATAGGAATCTTTTTGTCCTGGACATTTGGGATCTGGCAGTGTGCTTGGAGGTTGCATTAAGACAGTCTCCAAATATATTTGGCACAACCTAATTTTAAGATCCTGCGTGTAATTCCCTTGGGGGTGATGATGGTTCCCAAGCAGTGCTCAGGGGGCGTAGGGGTCACTCCCAGAGAGAACTTAGCCAACAATGTGGATGGTTTAATGTTAGGGACTAAGGGTTGGGAGGGAGCTGCTGGGACCCCACAGTGTCAGGGACCACCAAGGCCATCTCAACAGTGCCCAGGAATTCTAGGGCTATATGCACCTGGCAGTGCTTGGAAGACTATGGTGCTGGGGCTCAAAGTTGGGTCCCAGTGCGTGCAGAGCCTGTGCCCTGACCGCTGTGCTATCTCTTCTGCAATCTGTTTTGAAGCCCTCTGCTGCTGGATCCTGTCCATTAACCTCTCTGATTTCACCCCCACTTCTTATGCTCCTGCCTTAAGGTGGAATCACGGTTTCACGCAGACAGCCACACCTGCTACACACACTCATTTTGTTTCGAGGGGAATGAAACCCATCCTGGCTCTTGAGTGAACCCGAGTGTTGGACAGTATTCCAATGCAAATCTCATACCCCAGTTTGTTTCTTTATATATATGTACATATATTATTAATTTTTAATGAATCACCATGAGATACAGTTACAGACTTATAAACTTTCGTGATTACGTCCAGTCATACAATGATCGAGTACCCATCCCTCCACCAGTGCCCATTCTCCACCACCAATGTTCCCAGTATCCCTCCCACCTCCCCATACCCCCTCCCCCACCTCTGTGGCAGGCACATTCCCTTTTACTCTCTCTCTCCTTTTGGGTGTTATGGTTTGCAATACAGGTAGTAAGCAGCCATCATGTTCGGTCCATAGTCTACTTTCAGCATGCATCTGCCATCCTGAGCGAGCCCTCTGAGCATCATTCACTTAGTGGTCCCTTCTCTATCCCAGCTTCCTTTTCCCCCAGCATGTGAGGCCGACTTCCAAGCTGTGGAGCCATTCTCCTGGCCTTTATCTCTACTATCCTGGGGTGTTAGTCGCTCATTCTGTTACTTTATATTCCACAAATGAGTGCAGTCATTTTATGTCTGTCCCTCTCTCTCTGACTCTTTTCACTTAGCCTGATACTTTCCATGTTGATCCGCTTATATTCACGCCCCAGTTTGGCTCAGCAAGGATCACTCATAGAACCGTGTTCAAGTGACAGAACTGCATTTAGGTTCTACTGCTGGGGTAGTAGGGGAAGTTTCCTGGAAGGGCTTATTCAGTCCTTGTGGACGAGAGACTTCAGGAAAGGGGTCGTCCCTGTTCCCCTCTCTGTCAGGGCAGGAGATGATTGGAACTCCCCGGCACCGTCACATTGGCAGTCACGGGGATTCAGAGGTGAGAGATGGGCAGGTCCCAGGGTGTTGTGGCTCCTCCCATCCTCTTCCCTCTGGATTAGCCAGAATCCAAGTTTTCGTTTTTATTTTTTTAATGGGGAAAAGCGTCTTAAATAGGAGCATTTTTCCTAAGTTAAAGTTGTAATCACTTAAATTAATCATGATTGAACCCTGTGATTTTTGACTGGCAACACGAATTATTCCTGAGAGTTTAACATGTATGTTTGCCTCAATCCCTCCCCCCACCCCCCACACATACACACTTCCCCTTCGAAAATACACACTTGGACCTTGAATGGAGCCCCTGCATTCTGGTACACACGATGGCATCAGAAAGAAGCATCCATGTCATGAAGTTGGCTAAGAAATAATACCCCAAAGTTGCAAATCACGCCAAGGATGACACCATCCTTTTGCTGTGAATGAGAAGTGAGACTGCTCTAATATCCAGGGCGAGTCCGCTGTGTTCCGTTTACTCTTTACAATTTGGGAAGACCCAGATAATCGAGGTTCTGTGTCTACTTGTTGGCTTGTGTGGAGAAAATAGCCCCCAACACCTGTAGCTTAATGATGTTGTAGGCTACCTTGGGCATCTCCGCAGATCTGTCGAAACCTCCGTCTGCCTGACTTGGAGTGAAGCAGCTGTTCCCCACTGTCACTCTCTGCTCCTCACCCCTTGCCATGGGGTTGGCTTCTGCGGTAATTAATGAGTTGACTAAAAATGTCGACACATTTCCAGTCTATGTCTGTGAGTCATGCTCTCAGCTTCTTAAAGATTAAACTTTAGTGGGATCCTGGCTTTTTTTTTTAAATTCATGATTTTCATGATTTTTATTCACTGAGCAATAAGTACAGTGGAGAGGGTGCTTGCTTTGCATGCAGCTGACCCAGGTTTAATTCCTGGCATCCCATATGGTCCCCTGGACCTGCCAGGAGCGATCCCTGAATGCAGAGCCAGGAGTAAGCTCTGAGCACATCCATGTGTGACCCAGACATACCCCGCATATATATGTATATATACATATATGTACATATATATACACATACACACATATGTATGTACATAGATGCTGAGGTTCTGGAGGTTGTTTGCATGTAATCTTTGTGAATTTTGTTCTTTGCATTAAAACATAAAGATTTCTGCTGCATATGCCATCTATTCAGTCCCTCACTCTCCATTTATCCTGGACCTGGTGACCCCCAGATGTCCTGGTCACCTGACAAGCAAGAGACAGAAAAAAATAATTTACATTGCTTACCAGAAAATTAGCCTAGTTCTCCCTCTCGAAGAACCTGGCAAGCTACCGAGAGTTTCCTGCCCGCATGGGAGAGCCTGACAACCTCCCAGTGGCGTATTCACATGCCAAATACAGTAACAATGATGGGTCTCATTCCTCTGACCCTGAAGAGCCTCTAATGTGGCACCATTGGGAAGGACGAGTAAAGAGAGGCTGCTAAAATCTCAGGGCTAGGACTAATGGAGACGTTACTGGGCCCACTCGAGCAAATCGTTGATCAACGGGATGACAATGATACAGTGATACAGTGATTTTTCCCTTCCAAGGAGATATGGCACGATTTCTTCTTCTTCTTCTCAACAGTTTCTTATTTTGACTAAAAGCAAGAAAGGAAAAAAGACTATTTCTAAGCTGCTAAAATCACCCCACCGAAATGGCTATCCCCCCACTTTTGTCCCCGCCTGGGGTGATCGCGAGACTTCAAGGTACCTCGTTCGAGTTCACTTCTTGGTGAACGTGAGTCGGATCCTCCAGGACCCTCTGGGCACCGGCAGGACGAGGGAGGTGCAGAGAGTTTGCAGCTCCCAGCGATGCCTCATTTCTAGCAGTTTGTGTGATTGTTTGGTGGGGGCACAGGAGAGAGGGGTCAGCCTCGGGGGCCAGACTTCACATCCCTGTTCTGCTGCATTGCTGCTGCGAGACCGTCTCTCACAGGAGAAGGGTCATAGCAGCCGCCCCTCCGTGCTGTGCTCAGCGTTCAGCAGTGCTTTCTCCTGAGGCTGTGGAACTCCTCTTTGAAGCCATCGACCCCAGGACTTTGTCACTTGCCCATCGGGCTCCTCCCGCCCCTCCCTGCACGACCCCGTCTAACCAGATGGCACATTCGATCAATCATCCAGCCCTCCATCCCGCCCTTCGAGGGGAACGAACCCCTCATCCCACCTTGCCCTTGGGGCCAGGTGGGGTAAGTTACCCATTCAGGTTCAGAATCCCCCTCTTCTGTCACATGTTGTCCTGCGATTTCCAGTTTCCCGGCATCTTTGAATATCCCCTTTTCTTTTTTTTTTCATCTTTTTTTTCTTTCCTTTTTTGGGTCACACCCGGCGATGCACAGGGGTTACTCCTGGCTCTGCACTCAGGAATTTTTCCCGTCAGTGCCTGCGGGATTATATGGGATGCTGGGAATCGAACCAGGTTGGCTGCTTGCAAGGCAAATGCCCTCCCCACTGTGCTGTCGCTCCAGCCCTTTTCTTTTCCGGAAAGTCAATGAAAGTTTCTGCTGGGTGGGATTGTGGGGACCGGCCAGGGTCTGTGACACCAGTGTCCACACAGCAGCTTCTCATACTTTGCACCATCTCCGTGGCAGCTGGCAGGCGTGTCACCAGTGCTGGCCTTTTGAGGAAGCACGAATCCCATTATCTACTCCCTTACATTGTTATTATTATTATTATTATTTTTATGAAATAAATATCTCCCTTTGATTTGTCTAGTTGCTTCTGAGGCTTGGAAAATATCACAGTGAATGACTCAGACAAAACTCCCTGCCATCATGGAATTGAGATAGTAAAATAAATGCTCTGATTTGGGGACCGTACCTGGAGGTGCTCAGGGCTTAATCCTAATTCTGTACTCAGGACTCACTCCTGGCAGTGCTTGGCCGGGTGGGGGGTGGTGGTGGGAGGATCTTTGGTGCCAGGGATCAAACTGGAGCCAGCCATGTGCGAAGCAAGTGCCTTAACTTCTGTATTGTATCTCTCTCCTAAATCAATGTGTTTTAAATAGATTCTTGATCTCAACGCCCACCTCCCCCCACCTCCATCCCGTAGAAAACCAACAGCGCTTGGAAAAGATAACAATTGAAAAAAAAAAAGAAAAAAGAACAGAAGCTGCTAGAACAGTGTGGCTCTTGCAGGCTCTAGCCAGTTGCGTGAGCTTTTTCTTTTGTTCAGAAAGAGATTTTTCAGTTCTGTAAGACACAATAGTTCTATGCCGAGACATTTTCCTGGATGCACTGAGAAAACCCACCCAGGAGCAGCGACAAGAGAACTTCCCTTGGGGTGGGATTCAGTGTGGTTTCACGTCCTTGCCCCCCTGTTGGCGTCACTGGTGGGGTCCGACGCATGCGCCTAGCCTAGCTCAGTTTCTGGCACAGAGCAGCGCTCAATGGAAGCAGCCTTTGTGCTAACATTATTTTTCTTTTACAATGGGGAATAGAGCCCATCTCGCTAGCACCCGAGGAGCCCCGAGCCCCAGGGACCCTCTACCAGGGTTAACTGCTCATGGATTTCACGTCGGGTTTCGGGAGGTTACGGTTCTGTGGGTCCGATTTCACTCGGGAGAGCGACGGGGTGTCTCGCCTCTGTATCATTTGGCTCCTCGTACTAAAAGCCACATCCTGTTATGTTTGGTTGCTAGGTGGAGAAATGTTATCATGGGCTTCAGCAATAATTTACCCACAGAGCTCACGGAGTTGTCATGTTCTCCTGACAGTGAGCTGCAGTACTTTATCAGCTCGTCTGTAAATCAGGCGTGTGTGGGTGCGGATGGCAGCGCTGTTTGATCTCTCGCAGACACTGTAATAATCTGCTTTTGTCTGATTGATTCCTTCACATCCCCACGCAGGCTGCACGGAGTGGAGTGCCCTCTGTTTATCTCGGCTGGTCATCTGCGGGAGGCCAGCAGGGCAGAAAATGCTCTTGGGAGGAGAGGGAAGAGTTTTTGGAATTAGGGCCTTTCCATCATCCCCCCGAGCTGGTTTCGTTCAATAAATCAATGATAGCAGAATTGAATGCGCCATAAATACCTCAAACCATATCTCTTACAAGAATGTAAGAGTAATTCACAGAAACAGCAAAGGTAACTTTGTGGGAAAGAATTACGACCCCCTACAAGCCACCGACATCCGGGGGCTTTTTATTTATTTATTTATTTTTACTGCTCGTGGTCCCATCTCACCCTTTGAACATTGGGGAACAGAGTGGGCCTGGCTGGTGTTGGCGTCTGGGAGGCACAGGACAGCGGGGAGGTGGCAGGATGGGGTCCCGTCCAGGCTGATCAGTGAAAACGCGTTTTCTCCCTTTCTGTCGGCCCCTGTGATGTGGGGTCCTCCCTCCATCAGGGAATGCATTGGGACAGAGCACTCCGGTCTCTGCCTCTCCCTCTCTCTCTCTCTCTCTTTGCCGGGAGCCAGTGCCTGGGAACCAGTATCTCAGGACAAACTGACCTGTAACCAAGGAACAACCGCTTCTTGGGAAAAATATCAAAGTACCCTTTGAAGGTTGCAGAACAATGCCCAGGGGAACTGCCATTGGGGCTCACATCCAGTTTCGTTAAACGTTTGCATTCTTTGCTATTCTCCCATTCTGCCCACTTCCTCATCTAATCAACTGTAAAACACCAGCTTAGGAGAGATAAAATTGGAGCTTGCTCCCATTCTTCTTGTGTCCGTCTCATTCTCGTGTGTCTGTCTGTGTCTGTCTCCTTTTCACTCGCGCACCCTCTCCCGGCTACCCACGTTGACCAAGTCCCACGGGACGGGACATCTCTCTTTCTCTGTCTCTCTGGCCCTAAGATAGCAATTCTCATCTTTCAAGCGCCCTCTTAGGAGCACAGCCAGGAAGAGAGCACTTCATGGCTCAGGCCCCAGGGAGAGAGTCAGCTGTCCCGGCGATGGAAGCCGGGGGGTGGGGGGGGGGCCTTGGACTGGGATGCTCCGTTGTCATCCCTTGAAATCCTCCATCGCATCTTTCCTTGATGCCCTGGCCTGAGGGGCAGCCCTCCGGGCACATACCCCTTCACTGCCGAGCCATGGGCACATGGGCTGCTGCCCCCTCCACGCAGGGCCTGCTGCTGGCTGCTGGCCTCTTCCTGAGGAGGGTCCCTCTGTCTCCCCCCCCTCCCCACCCCAGCTGCCCCCCTTCACAGCCTCCAAGGTCAAGGGAGGCCGTATCAGGAAGGAAACCTTGAGGGCAGGGTGGCAGATGGACTCAGAGAGAAATGTTTTGGTACATCCCTTTACCCCCTTTTAACACTCAGTTTTATCCAGCGTGATCATTCCCAGCTATTATTGTCATACTGGTCCCCTCTCTATTTTACCTATGAATAACCTTTCAACATCTGTATTGAAAACCACAATGCCCAAAAGGGCAGGGATGAGAGAAAGAGAGAAGAAGGGAGAGAGAGAGAGAGAGAGAGAGAGAGAGAGAGAGAGAGAGAGAGAGAGAGAGAGAGAGAGAGAGAAGAAAACTGCCCTCCATATAGGCAGGCTGGGGGGTAGGGGGATGATGGGAGGGAAACTGAGGACACAGGTGCTGGGAAACGTACACTGGTGGAGGGCTGGGTGTTGGGACATTGTATGACTGAATCCTAATCATGAACAGCTCTGTAAGGGTCTATCTCACAATGATTCAATAAAATATCTCAAAAAAAAAAAAAAAGCAAAAAGCGTTTGCCCTGGCCTTTTTTTTTTTTTTTTTTTTTTTTTGCTTCCAGGTGGTGGTGTTGGAGGTCCCTCCCCAGTGTTCAGAGCTGGGGTTCCTCCTCTGATTCTCTGCCAGGGGCCACGGATGCAGGCTGCTTTGGCCCCGCATAGCCCGGGGTAGTCTGGGCCACCCCAGTGGTGCTCAGTGGTGGGGTCGGGGGAGGGGGCCAGGGGGATGTTGGGGTGGAGGGTGGTATCTCCTGGACAAGCTCTGCTGTGCCTGGGACCCTGTCGTGGTGGGGATTAGAGGGCCGCATGCAGGAAGGGACCCCTACCCCGCTTTGACCTCTACCTTCTCCGTGTGTGTGTGTGTGTGTGTGTGTGTGTGTGTGTGTGTCCAAGAGAGCCCACATTTTGTTTCAGAGCAGGAACCACCAGTCTGCAGAGGCTCCCAGTGGCAGCTACCCCAGGAGAGTCTCTGTCTGTCTCCACGGCTGGTCACCGAATCAGAATCCGATTTTTGATGGGATCCGGTTTGGTTTGAAACAAGACCAACTTCTGCCATGGGTGGTAGCATGGAAGGACCCACAGGGGACTGTTCTCCGGGAGGGGAGGCAGACGCCAAAGGACGTCCTTCACGTGTACTTTGCGTGTCCTGCGTGCACGATGTGTGGAGAAAACAGAAACAGAGGAACTGAAAACAAACATTTGACTGGTTTAAAAAAAAAACCCCAAAAAACACAGGAATATACGGGACTGACCTAGTTATCTTGGTAACATTCCCGATTGTGAACAACTATTTCCCCCCAAATGCAATTTTGCTATTAAAAGTAAGTGTTACTACCTCACCGCCCACCCCTACACACACACACATACACACACACACAGACACACAGACACACACACGACCATCTTCTCTGGAAGCCCTCGGGTGCAGTACTCACACCCCGTCTCAGTCCCGGCAATAATCTCCAAACCCGAGTGCGTTTATGTGTCTGGGCTTTGCAGCCATCCTGCCCCAAACACCCCCCCCCCCACACACACACACAGGCCAGCTGGGCAGTGACTCCGCAACACAGCACAGGACTTGCGTGCTTGGGGCTGAGGGCTCAATGCCCTGTGCCCATGGGGCGTGCCCCCAACCAGCCACAGCAGTGCCCTTCCAAAGAGCCGCCCAGGTGCTCGTGACTGGACAGGGCTGGGCAGAGGCTGGGCGTCCACCTCCCCGCCCCCCAGGCGCAGCCTCCCAGCCTGCCCTGAGGCCAGATGGCCCCGGGGCGCCCATTTATCCAAACAGAAGCACCGGCTTCCTCCTCCATCATCTGCGAGTCTCCGAAAGAGGGTCTTGGGAATATCACTTTCAGCAGGAACTGCAGATGACCCTTCTTCGCCGGCAAGTTTGGAAAAGGCTTTATAAATGATACCCCAGGACCTCGAGGCGGCCCCCGATACCTCACTTGTATCCATATCTGTCACTTACCTGCAGGCCCGGGTTAACCTTGCCTGCGATTTATTAGCATTTTAAGTAGAGCCGCGGCTCGGCCCGCGTCTGTGGGTTTGCCAGGGAGCACTTAGGAGCGGGGCGCGCGACTGGGAGGGCTGCCCGCACCGTAAGGGCTCTGGTGATAACACCCGCAGACCAGGCCCCTCAGGGTCACTGCCCTGCGTGACCTCTTTGACCTTGGGAGGGCTGGCAGGGGGGGGGAGGAGGAGGGATGGGGCAGCCCGCGCAGGGAACAGCGCCGTGCGCGTCTGTTCACAGACCCCAGAGCCTTGCGTGGTGGGGGCGGTGGACGGGGGTGGGGGCGGTGGACGAGGGTGGTCCACAGCAGCGGTCAACAAAACACGGGGGAGCCGAGCCCAGGAAGCGTGACTGGTTTCAAAGCTCCATGGGTGTCCGGATCAGGGACGGATCCAGGTGACACGGCCACTGGCCACTGTACCCCAGGGCAGACGGAAGGGGGCGGCAGGAAGCGGGTGTGGCTAGCCTCCCCCCCCCCCCCAGGTCAGAGGTTTGCTGTGCCCTCTGCAGCCCATGGTCCCACAGGGAAGGGGGCAGGACCGTGGGGGTCCAGCTCCTCTGACCACCAAGCCTGAACTCCAGGCCGGGGGGGCCTCCGGAGGGAGGGGGTGGGATTCTGGTTTTGTGGGGGGAAAACCTGAATTTCCTGCATTAATTTCCTTATTTGAGCATTAGGGCAGTGCATTTTTTTTTTCTTTTTTGGGTCACACCTGGCGATGCACAGGGGTTACTCTTGGCTTTGCATTCAGGAATTACCCTGCTGGTGCTCGGGGGACCCTATGGGATGCTGGGAATTGAACCCGGGTCGGCCGCGTGCAAGGCAAACGCCCTACCCGCTATACTATATCATTCCAGCTCCAGGGCAGTGCATTTTTTTTTTTTTTTGGTCACACCCGGCAATGCTCAGGGGTTACTCCTGGCTCTGCACTTAGGAATTACTCCTGGCGGTGCTCAGGGGACCATATGGGATGCTGGGAATTGAACCCATCTTCCGCGTGCAAGGCAAACGCCCTCCCCGCTGTGCTATCGCTCCAGCCCCTAGGGCAGCGCATCATAAATGGAAGGAAAGTGCTCAGTCCTGTGCAAGGTGTAGTGAAATCTCCAACAAGGACCTAATGTCCCCATGGCGAAATCCAACAATTTTCACGAATTTAAAAAAAATTTTTTTTTTTTTATTAATGAGTCACTGTGAGGGTGCAGTTACAGAGTTTTGTGGCTGTGTTACAGTTATAAAATACTCGAGTGCCCATTCTCCTCCATCGATGGCCCCAGGGTCCCTCTTCCCCCCCCCCGCCCCGTGCTGTCTCCCCCCCCCCCACCCCGTGACAGGGAATTCCTTATTGTTCTCTCTCTCCTTTTGGGTTGGGTGTTGTGGTTTGAACGGAGATACTGGGTGGCTATCGTGTTCAATCTATAGTCTGCTTTCAACCCACCTCTCCCATCCTGAGTGGATTTCCACTACACTTTAGTTGATGTTCCCTTCTCTATCTGAGCTGCCCTCTCCCCCAGCATGTGAGTTCAGCTTCCAAGCCGTGGAGCAGGCTTCCTGGTACTTATTGCGACTATTCTTGGGTGTTAGTCTCCCATTCTATTGTTTTATATTCTGCAAATGAGTGCGATTTTTCTGTGTCTGTCTCTTTCTTTCTGACTTATTTCACTTAGCATGATACTTTCCATGTTGATCCACTTATATGCAAAGTTCATGACTTCATCCTTTCTGACAGCTGCATAGTATTCCATTGTGTAGATGTACCAAAGTTTCTTTAACCAGTCATCTGTTCTCCGGCATTCGGGTTTTTTTTTTTTTTCAGATTCTGGCTATTGTAAACAGTGCTGTGATAAACATACAGGTGCAGATGTCATTTCAACTGTACTTTTTTGCCTCTCAGGGATAGATTCCCAGAAATGGTATTTCTGGGTCAAATGGGAGCTCAATTTCTAATTTTTTGAGAAGTGACCTTATTGTTTTCCAAAAGGGCTGAACCAGTCGGCATTCCCACCAGCAGTGTAGGAGTGTCCCTTTCTCCCCGGATCCACGCCAACAGCAGTTACTTTTGTTATTTTGGATGTGGGCCAGTCTCTGTGGTGTGAGGTGGTATCTCATAGGTTTTTGATCTGAATCTCCCTGATGATTAGTGATGGGGAGCATTTTTTCATGTGCCTTTTAGCCATTTGTATCTCTTCCTTGAGAAAGTTTCTGTTAATTTCTTCGCCCCATTTTTTTTTCACCGATTTTCTTTGACTGAGACGTTCTTTGATCATTCCATTAGCCGTTCAGTGGCAATAAACAATAGAAAGTAAGTGCTTGTGGGCCGGCTCCAGGGCAGGCTGGAGGGGTGGTTGGGGAAAGGGAGGTGATGCAGAGGGAAGGGACGGGGGTAGGTTGGGATTGGGGTTGGAGTACTGAATGCCTGGAGCAGATCATCATGGAGAACTTTGTAGACCACGATGTTTACTTACTTTTATTTTATTTTTTTACTTTATAAAGTAGGTTGGGCTGGAGCGATAGCACAGCGGGTAGGGCGTTCGCCTTGCACATGGCCAACCCGGGTTTGATTCCTCCACCCCTCTCAGAGAGCCTGGCAAGCTACCAAGAGTATCTCGCCCGCACGGCAGAGCCTGGCAAGATAACCGTGGCATATTTGATATGCCAAAAACAGTAACAACAAGTCACAATGGAGACATTACTGGTGCCCGCTCGAGCAAATCGATGAGCAACGGGTTGACAGTGACAGTGACAGGTAGTAAATGGCCATCATGTTTCGTCCATAGTCTATTATCAGCACGCATCTGCCATCCTGAGCGAGCCCTCCAAGCATCATTCACTTAGTGGTCCCTTCTCTATCTCAGCTGCCTTTTACTCCAGCATGTGAGGCCGGCTTCCAAACCATGAAGTAATCCTCCTGGCCCTTATCTCTATTATCTTTGGGTGTTAGTCTCCCATTATGTTACTTAATATTTCACAAATGAGTGCAGCCATTGTATGTCTGTCCCTCTCTCTCGAACTCATTTCACTTAGCATGATACTGTCCAGGTCAATCCCCTTTTATGCAAATTTCATGACTTCATCTTTCCTAACAGCTGTATAGTATTCCATTGTGTAGATGTACCAAAGTTCCTTTATCCAGTCATCTGTTGGGCACTCATTTTTTTTTTCCTTCCAGATTCTGGCTATTGTAAATAGTGTTTATGCCAAACATTTAAAAAAAGAAAACTTGGAAAGATGGCGGCCTGCTTGAAGACTACATTTCCCAGGTGCCTCTAGGCCAAGGCAGGTAGGTGACCCTCAGACCCATGTCAGGTAGGGGGGCTTCCTTCTTGTCTTCTTGCTCTTTCCTGCTGGTTGCCTGCTTTCCTGCACACTGGGGACTGGGCCAGGCATCGTCGTTACTGAGATGCTGTGTGTGGAGGTGTGAGGCCGAGAAAGAACCTCATATATGCCATGACCGGCTGCACTTCAGCAAAAAAAAAAACAAAAAAACCCAAAAAAAAACCCAAAAAACAAATAAGTTTCTGTTTCCCCCCAAAGAATTCCCTGAAACTGTCCTTGGCCAAAGCTGAAAATCCCCTAGACACTAATAGCTGGTCCTATGATAAGTTAGGATATCTCTGGGCACGGCAGGTGGGTGTGACCAGTTAGCTCACAAACTTGGGAGTGCTTAGTGGCTATTCTTGGGAAAACCACCAACTTTGCTTCTGTAACCACATGTGATTAAAAAGTTCCCTGGAACTAGGGTCAGGGTTCTTGTCAAGACTCCGCTGTGTTGGATGAGGCGTGGACCCTAGCTCGGGCTAGCAATAAAGGTTCCTTTGCTTTTCCATTCTCACTTGTGGAACTGGTCTCTCTGCAAACGGGAAATCCAGGACCCGGGGATAATCATTCAAAGAGAAACACTCATGTTTCTGCTGCCACGTTAAACCCGGATGCTGGCCTTTGCGCGTTTCATGGCTGGTGGGGAGAAACTCTGGCTTATATTGCTTGGACCTTTGATAGCTTGCCCTGGAAAACTACCTAATTTTCTTTTCCTTTTTTGGGGGTGATGCAACACCCAGTGATGCTCAGGGGTTACTCCTGGCTCTGCACTCAGGAATTACTCCTGGTGGTGTAATTGGGGGACCCTATGGGATGCTGGGAATCAAACCTGGGTTGGCTGCATGCAAGGCAGACGCCCTCCCCGCTGTGCTATCCCTTCAGCCCCCAAAACTGCCTAATTTTTGTAGTGCTTAAATGTCAAGTCTGGCAAAGTGAAGTATTTAGCTGTTTGGTCTTCGAGGGAACCGAACAGAATCAAAGTCAACATATGTTGGGGGGTCGGCGTCCAATACATTGTGTCTTCATAACAAACGGAGCGGTTATTAGCATTATTGTATCATCACTGTAAAGACTGAACCATTGTGGTTCTAGGGAGGCTTAGATCACATTTAAAGAGCGCTGGGATAAGGGTCAGCTGACCCACGGGACTGTAAACTTCCTGAGAGCAAAGATGCTTTCCTTAGTTCGTGGCCCTGGCAGAAAGCCTAGTGGAGGAAGATCGAGGTGAGCAATAAATGTTTGCTGAAAGAATAACTGGAAAAATAAAGAGAAGCTGCGTTCAGGGCGAGCTGCCTGCCGGCCTTAAGGGCTTCCTTCCCATCTCTGGGCCTTAATCACCCCATCATTTTTAACCCTAAGCCAGGTGGCTCCAAGATTATTTCTAGGTCTAAAATTGAGTGATTTTTCTGTTTTAAACAGCCTTGGAGTCCCCTCCCCTTTTCTCCAAGCCTACAGGTTATAGGGATCCCGGGGTGGGTGGGCATCTAGAGGACTGAATAAACTGGATCTGGTCTTATGCCATGAGGGCTTCTAAATCATCTGGTTTCCTTTGTGCCGGAAGCGTTTGCTTAGCCTTTCCCAAGGATAAGGGGAAGCGGACCAATGGTTTTCAGCTTTTCTCAGGGACTGGTGTTCCTTCCTTCCTTCCTTCCTTCCTTCCTTCCTTCCTTCCTTCCTTCCTTCCTTCCTTCCTTCCTTCCTTCCTTCCTTCCTTCCTTCCTTCCTTCCTTCCTTCCTTCCTTCCTTCCTTCCTTCCTCCCTCCTCCCCTCCCTCCCTCCCTTTCTCCCTTCCTCTCTCTCTCTCTTTCTTTCTTTCTTTCTTTCTTTCTTTCTTTCTTTCTTTCTTTCTTTCTTTCTTTCTTTCTTTCTTTCTTTCTCTCTCTCTCTTTCTTTCCTTCCTTCCTTCCTTCCTTCCTTCCTTCCTTCTTTCTTTCTTTCTTTCTTTCTTTTCTTTCTTTCTTTCTTTCTTTCTTTCTTTCTTTCTTTCTTTCTTTCTTTCTTTCTTTCTTTCTTTCTTTCTTTCTTTCTTTCTCTCTCTCTCTCTCTTTCTTTCTTTCTCTTTCTTTCTCTTTCCTTCTCTTTCCTTCTCTTTCCTTCTCTCTTTCTCTCTTTCTCTCTTTCTCTCTCTCTCTTTCTTTCTTTCTTTCTTTCTTTCTTTCTTTCTTTCTTTCTTTCTTTCTTTCTTTCTTTCTTTCTTTCTTTCTTTCTTTCTTTCTTTCTTTCTTTCTTTTTCTCTCTCTTTTACTTTTTGGGTCACAGCTGGCAATGCACAGGGGTTACTCCTGATTCTGCACTCAGGAATTATTCCTGGCGGTGCTCAGGGGACCATACGGGATGCTGGGAATTGAACCAAACACCCTACCAAACAAACCAAACAAGGCAAACACCCTACCCACTGTGCTATCGCTCTGGCCCCCCTCCCCCTCCCCTGAATCTTAAGAGGAACCCCCCCCCCCCCCCGCACACACACACACGCACCAGGGGCTCTCCGGGCCCAGGCCACTGGCTTCCTCACGGCTCTCCCTGGTCACCCACCTCAGAGAAGCCGCATCTTGGAACTTGATGGATCCGAAGGATTTTATTCACCTGCCAAACCCGTCTGCAGATCCCTGACAGATGGGTGCTCAGTGAAGGCCTGTCGCCCGCGACGGTGGGGAAGCTGCTTGGAGCTCAGCGATCAGGAAAGGCAGGCGAGCAGCAGTCAAAACTGTCAGTGGGTGTTGGAGGGAAGGCCACCTGCGCCCCCTGCCCTCACGGGTTCCCTCCTCCCCCACCTGCCCTCACGGTGATCGTCTGCGCTCACTCTCACACATCCGGGCACACGGACAGAGCACAGACGGGCAGATTACTTGTGGGTTTATTTTTTAAATTAAAAGAAATTTTTTTTTCTTTTTGGGTCACAGAAAAGACCTAAGAGGACGAAGAACCTCCAACTTCGGGCACATCTTTTCGACTCCACCGTTCTTCCTGCAGTAACATACTCCTCAGAGACCTGGGCCCTACGCAAACAGGATGAGAACGCTATTAGGGTACCCAAAGAGGAATCGAAAGAGCTATGCTTGGAGTATCACGTTTCACTCAAGTGAGAGAAGGAATCCGGAGTTCCGACCTCTGTTGACAATCAAGAATCAGGGATGCTGTCTCGTATGCCAAGGCATCAAAAATCAGATGGTTCGGACACGTAATGTGATTCAGAGAAGACTGCTGGACTAGAGCTATTACCAACTGGATTTCACAGGATGTCAAAAGACCACATGGCCGCCCACCTATGAGATGGTCAGACTTCTTTGTCAAAACCCTGAATGAATGGTTTGAGGCTCTTCCTGTTCCTAGAACGAGCAGATACCACTGGGCTACCCTAGCACGCGACAGGGACAAATGGAGACGTTACTGGCGCCTGCTCGAGCAAATTGAAGATCAACAGGAAGACAAGTGATACAAGTGAAGTGGTTTGGGTCACACCCAGCGATGCTCAGGGGTTATTCCTGGCTCTGCACTCAGGAATGACTCCTGGTGGTGCTCTGGGGACTGTATGGGATGCCGGGTCAGCCGTGTACAAGGCAAATGCCCTCCCCGCTGTACTATCGCTCCGGCCCTACTTGTGGGTTTAGATTCAGATGAGGGGCTGGAGAGATAGTCCAGTGGGGGAAGGTGCTTGACTGGTCTGCTCCTGACCTGGGTTCCATCCCCAGCATCTCGTTTGGCCTGCCAGGAGTGATCCTTGAGCACAGAGCCCGGAGCCAGCCCTGAGAACAGCTAGGTGTGGCTCCAAAAAAAAAAAAAAAAAACCCTCATCATTGAGAAGAAATGGCTGCTGGAGGGGATGTGAGCATGGCTGAGAAAGTTCTCCGGAGCGTGGCAGGAAACGCTGACCGTGCTGGGGGCTTCCCCCAGGCTGGAGCTCTGGGGACGAACAGGCTGCAGTGAACATTTTTCTGATCTATTGAAAGTCATATATTCTGATGCCGATTCTGAGAGGGAAGGGTCCGAAGAAGGAGGAGGAGGAGGAGGAGGAGGGAAGAACCCATTTGTTGCCGATACACAAAGCATAGACTGAGGCCGCTGGCCTCACAGAGCCGGGTCCCACGCCTGCTTGGGCTGGTGAGAGCAATGTTTTCTGACCTGTTACAAAGCTCTCTTGGCAAGGAGCTGACCTTTTAGTTTATGCCTGAGTGACACCTCGGCAAGCATTTCCCATAATGAGAAGGCGAGGGGAGGAAGAATGTCTGAGATCCTTCCTATCATGTTTAATGAGAGGTGAGTTTTTCTCTGCCATTTCTTAATGAAATGCTTCAAAAATGACTTTTAAAGCAGCCAGGGAAAGCGGCTGACTCGTGTCCTGGGAGGCTGCCGCCCGCAGGAGGAGAACCAGGGAGGGCTTTGTCACCTGACAAGCAGGAAGTTGCCCGCTGTCCCCCTCCCCCACCTCGGCCCTCCCTTCCCTTCCCTCCCCACCCTGGGACACGTCTGTGGTTCTGTGTTTCATCTTCCTGCGGAAGTGCTCGCCTCCCTCCCCCCGGCCAGTCACTGCATCGTGTCTGTCACTCGGCTCTCCCCACCTCAGGCTGCTGACATCTCTCCGCGCCTGTCATTAGCTGCCCATCTCCTGGGAAATGGCAGAGTGAGACATCAGAAAGGGACGCCCACGACATGGTCCCAGCCACGCAGACATGTTTTTTTGATGTTTCCCAAATCACGGGCTATTTCACCTTCAGGATACACAGCTCCCTTCGCTTCTGGCAGGGGACCACCGTGAAGGACCCTGTACTTAACGCAGCCCCCTCTTCACGTAAGATTATCCACAGTGCTATTTTGACCCAAACCCAAGTAAACCAAACCCCCATCCCCACCAAACAGCCACCAGAAAAACCCCCCAAGCGGACTCGTTTGGCTGGGGATTTTGTTAAGGGATAAAGGTGTTTGTTTTTGCTTCCTTTCCTCTGGGTCTGTTCCCAATTAACCTCATAAGCACTTCATAAATCCTGCATCTGAGGCATGTAACGCCACGCGGCGTTTGCACCGGGACGTTTTGTTTCCCCAGTGATCTGGCACTGATGCTGGAGAAGCAGCGGCAAGGCGGAAGGCAGGGCCCTGGGGCCCCTGTTGGTGGAGTGGGAGTGTATGGGTGGGCCTTGGTGGCCGCTGTGCCCAGCACCCTCTGCCCGCACCCAGGGGCACGTGGGCACACACGAACCATTCTGCCCTCTGGCTTTGCTAAATGTTCCAATCCAGTGGACTCAAACCGGGCTTCTTTTTTAATTTTTATTTATTTTTTTTTTTGAGATTCCCACTTCCCAAGCCCCCCCAAACAGAGATAGATCCGATTTCTTCCCACACATACCCTTGCGTCCTCACAAACTACGAAATGCAATTGGGGATTTACGTGTCTTGGGTTGTACTCAATGTCTGATTTTACTCCGGAGTATGGAGAGTGCATTGCAACTGCTTGTAAGTTGCTTTGTCCTGAAAGGAATATGATGTAACACGCACATAACCCTAGTAATCAAGAGGGAATAGAAGAGGGGCTATTTGGGCTGGAGCAATAGCACAGTGGGTAGGGCATTTGCCTTGCATGCAGCCGACCCGGGTTCTATTCCCAGCATCCTATATGGTCCCCTGAGCACCGCCAGGAGTAATTCCTGAGTGCAGAGCCAGGAGGAACCCCTGTGCATCGCCAGGTGTGATCCAAAAAAAAAAAAAAGAAAAAGAGGGGCTATTTAGAGAAGGGCAAGCATGGGGGAAAAACAGAAATAAAAAAAAATAAAAATCAAGAACATATTTTTAAAAATTGGAGCCAGGACGGGGGTGTGTACAAGTATATCCCCTAGCTCGACTGCCATTGAGCTTTAAATTTGGTTTGGAGATTCCTGAGTGACCCGGTGTGGGTGGGCTGGTGGCGCCATCCATCTCCTTCCCAGGAAAAACCACCTGGGTGCTGGGCCCCTGGGTCTACAGAGCCTTTCACAGACCTAGATGGGGAAGGAGGGCGGATGGATTGAATAGCAAAGTGGAGGGTGAGGGTCAGGGGTCATACCTCAAAGGGTCCCTCAAGAAAAGCCAAGCGGGGCTGGAGCAATAGCACAGCGAGGAGGGCGTTTGCCTTCCATGCGGCCAAATGGGGTTTGATCCCTGGCATCCCATAGGGTCCCCTGAGCACCGCCAGGAGTGATTCCTGAGTGCGAGCCAGGAGTAACCCCTGAGCATCGCTGGGTGTGACAAAGAAAGAAAGAGAAAGAAGAAAGAAAGAAAGAAAGATAGAAAGAAAGAAAGAAAGAAAGAAAGAAAGAAAGGAAGGAAGGAAGGAAGGAAGAAAGAAAGAAAGAAAGAAAGGAAGGAAGGAAGGAAGAAAGGAAGAAAGAAAGAAAGGAAGAAAGAAAGAAAGGAAGGGAGGAAGAAAGAAAAAAGAAGGAAAGAAAGAAAGAAAGAAAAGAAAGAAAGAAAGAAAGAAAAGAAAGAAAGAAAGAAAGAAAAGAAAGAAAGAAAGAAGGAAAGAAAGAAGGAAAGAAAGAAAGAAGAATAGAAAGAAAGAAAGAAGGAAGGAAAAAATTAAAAAAAAAGAAAATCCAAGCATGAGAGGAGGCCGTGAGGGGTTTCCACCTGGGTACTGGTGCCAGCACGTCCTACTCGCGGGCGGGGAGAAGCGTGGATGGCATGGCTGCAGAGAGAAGTGATGGCTCTGCCGCCTTTCCAGGGCTGACCGCCTTGGGAGGAGCGAACAGAGACTCGATGAAACCATCTGCCTAAAGAGGGGCGTGGGGGTGAACGTGACAGGCTGGGCTCACCTGAGAGCCTGGCCCTCGCCGCTGAGTCCTGGGCCCACGGGCCTCTTGCTTAGACAAATGTCTTCACGGGCAGGGCCGCTTCCTCTCAGAGCCTGGGAGGGGGTGTGGGGGTGGCTGGAGCCTTGCACTTCGGGCTGTGACGGAGACCCGGCCGCTGGGCAAAGCCCGGAACCGATGGAATCACAACAGTTTGGTTCAGGTCTCGGGTGAAGAAAGGCGAGACCAGGCCCAGCAGAACCAAGCAGTGGCTGGGGAGATGAGAGAGAGAGAGAGAGAGAGAGAGAGAGAGAGAGAGGAGAGAGAGAGAGAGAGAGAGAGAGAGAGAGAGAGAGAGACAGAGAGAGAGAGAGAGACATAGACAGAGATAGATAGATAGAGACAGAGATAGATAGAGATAGAGAGAGACAGAGACAGAAAGAGAGAGAGCGAGGCAGAGAGAGAGCGAGGCAGAGAGCGAGCCAGAGAGAGAGCCAGAGAGAGAGTGAGCCAGAGAGAGAGAGAGAGAGAGGGAGACAGAGAGGGAGAGGGAGAGTGAGAGAGAGGGAGAGGGAGAGAGAGAGACAGAGAGAGAGACAGAGAAAGAGAGAGCCAGAGAAAGAGAGAGCCAGAGAGAGAGAGCAATCCAGAGAGCGAGAGAGCGAGCCAGAGAGAGAGAGAGAGAGAGAGAGCACCAGAGAGAGCCTCTCCTCGCAAGGAGGGATCTGGGTCTGGCCCAGTACGGCCCAGGAGCTGGGCGTTGCTTTGTCAGCAGCCTTCCATGAGTGCAGAGTTTAAAGGGTCCGTTTCTGTCCACCAGCCACTGCTCTGACTTCTGAAATGCAGACGCTGGGTCCCCCCCACACCTGCAGAGCCACGTGCTCTGGGTTGGCTCCGGTGCCCTTTACTTTTTAAATTTTTATTTAAAAATTTTTTAATACTTTTTGGGCTGGAGCAATAGCACAGTGGTTGGGCTTTCGCCTTTCATGTGGCTGACCCGTGTTCGATTCCTCTGCCCCTTGGTAGCCCAGCAAGCTACCGTGAGTATCGCGCCTGCCCGCACGGCAGAGCCTGGCAAGCTCCCCGTGGTGTATTCAATATGCCAAAAACCAGTAACAATAAGTCTCACAATGAGAGACGTTACTGGTGCCCACTTGAACAAATTGATGAGCAACGGGATGACAGTGACAGTGACAGGGAATATGTCACAGGTAGCTTGCCAGGCTTGCAATACAAGTAGTAACTGGCTATTATGTTTGGTCTATAGTCTACTTTTAGCATCTCCCAGTGCTCTTTATTTATTTTTTTAAACATTTTTTTTCAGGGACGGGGCTACTCCCAGCTATAATCTGAGCTAGACTGTTCAATGCTTGAGCTCAGTAGGGCTGGAAGACACCAGACCAGACCAGGAGGGATGCTTCATGTTGCAGGAGAGCATGTGATTCCAGGGATGAGACATGTATCCTCACATGTGCCAGATCTGGACCCCCAGCGAGCCCCCTGATCCCCTGCAGGTCTGTCTCCTGCCCGCCCAGCTGCTTCCAGGGTTTGCTGAGGCGCCACCCTCTCTTCTGGGATTGG
>NC_073306.1:133901045-133916945 GCF_027595985.1 Sorex araneus
GTTTAAAGGGTCCGTTTCTGTCCACCAGCCACTGCTCTGACTTCTGAAATGCAGACGCTGGGTCCCCCCCACACCTGCAGAGCCATGTGCTCTGGGTTGGCTCCGGTGCCCTTTACTCTTTTTAAATTTTTATTTAAAAATTTTTTTATACTTTTTGGGCTGGAGCAATAGCACAGTGGTTGGGCTTTCGCCTTTCATGCGGCCGACCCGTATTTGATTCCTCCGCCCCTCTCGGAGAGCCAGCAAGCTACCGAGAGTATCGAGCCCGTGCGGCAGAGCCTGGCAAGCTCCCCGTGCGTATTGGATATGCCAAAAACAGTAACAATAAGTCTCTCAATGAGAGACGTTGCTGGTGCCCGCTCGAACAAATTGATGAGCAACACGATGACAGTGACAGTGACTGTGGTACTTTTTAATGAATCACCATGAGGTACATTACAGACTTACAAACTTTCGTGATTGTGTTTCAGTTATACAATGATTGAGTACCCATCCCTCCACCAGTGCCCATTCTCCCACACCAATGGTCTCAGTATGCCTCTCGCCACCCTCACCCTATCCCTCCCCACCAGCCTCTGTGGCAGGCACATTCTCTTTTACTCTCTCTCTCCTTTTGGGTGTCACTGTTTGCGATCACTGTATCACTGTCATCCCATTGCTCATCGATTTACTCGAGTGGGCACCAGTAACATCTCTATTCCTCCCAGCCCTGAGATTTTAGCAGCCTCTCTTTACTCGTCTTTCCCAACAATTGGAGGCTCTTTCAGGGTCAGGGGGAATGAGACCTATCGTTACTGTTTTTGGCATATTGAATATGTCATGGGCAGGAGCGATAGCACAGCGGGAATTAGGGCGTTTGCCTTTCACGTGGCTGACCCGTGTTCGATTCCTCTGCCCCTTGGTAGCCCAGCAAGCTACCAAGAGTATCGCGCCTGCCTGCATGGCAGAGCCTGGTAAGCTCCCGTGGTGTATTCAATATGCCAAAAACCAGTAACAATAAGTCTCACAATGAGAGACGTTACTGGTGCCCGCTTGAACAAATCCATGAGCAACGGGATGACAGTGACAGTGACAGGGAATATGTAACAGGTAGCTTGCCAGGCTTGCAATACAAGTAGTAACTGGCTATTATGTTTGGTCTATAGTCTACTTTTAGCATCTCCCAGTGCTCTTTATTTATTTTTTTAAAACTTTTTTTCGGGGACGGGGCTACTCCCAGCTATAATCTGAGCTAGACTGTTCAATGCTTGAGCTCAGTAGGGCTGGAAGACACCAGACCGGACCAGGAGGGATACTTTGTGTTGCAGGAGAGCATGTGATTCCAGGGATGAGACATGTGTCCTCACATGTGCCAGATCTGGACCTCCAGCGAGCCCCCTGATCCCCTGCAGGTCTGTCTCCTGCCCGCCCAGCTGCTTCCAGGGTTTGCTGAGGCGCCACCCTCTCTTCTGGGATGGCATCAGATGTGGCCCGGATTCCCCATCTCCGCTGTGTCCCATCCCTCCTCGAGGGGTCACCCCTGCCCTATCTTTCCACCTGTGTTTGCTGCCGTTGCTTCGGTCATGATGGAGGGAGTGATGGAAGCTGCTTCCGAGATCCTCTCTCACGCTCACACCCCCTCTCGCTCTCCTCTCAGTGTCCCCACTCAGAGCCCTCCTGGAAACAACTCCTCCCTCCCTCCCTCCCTCCCCTCCCTCCCTCCCTCCCTCCCTCCCTCTCCCCTCCCTCCTCTCCCCCTCCTTCCTTCCTCCTCCCTCCCTCCCTCCCTCCCTCCCTTCCTTCCTTCCTTCCTTCCTTCTTCCTTCCTTCCTTTCCTCCTTCCTTCCTTCCTTCCTTCCTCCCTCCCTCCCTCCCTCCCTCCCTCCCTCCTCCCTCCCTTCCTTCCTTCCTTCCTTCCTTCCTGTGGAATCCTCCCCAGTGGATGAAAGAAGTCTGGCAATTCTGGCCGACCCTGCTACCAGATCAATAGGAGGGTCTGAGGATGTGATGCTGCTCAGATCTGCAGTGCTCAGATACCGGGGCTGCCCTGGCAGTGCTGAGGGTCTCCAGCATTGCACTCAGTTATGCTCAGAGGACCATATGGTGCTGAGGATTAGAGAGGCGTTGGGTTCAAGACAGCACTATTGGATCATCTCCAGGTCCCTGTTCTTAAAAAAAATTAAGTCCCCTTCCCCCCACCCCATTATTGGTTTTAGAATAAGAAATAAAAAACATTCCCCCCTCCCTTCAGATCCTAATAAGCTAGCTAGGGGTGACATATGCCGATCTCTTTCTGGTGAGGGGTTGGAGCCATGCACAGGTGCTCAGAGATCACTCCTGGCTCTGTACTCTTGGGGTGACTCCTGGCAGTGCTCAGGCATCACTCTTGGCGGTACTCAGGGGGTCATATAGGGTGCCAGGGATCAAATCTGGGTCAGCCATGTGCAAGACAAGCACCCTACTAGCAATACTATCTTTCCAGCCCCCAAACATTGATCTTTTCTTTGGAGAAGCAGCAGGTAGGAATAAGTCACTTGGAATTTGACACATCTCAGATACCACATAGGAAACCTTAGCCTCTTCACCAGTGGCTACATCTTGCCCCACCAAATTTCTACTTTTACTATCAACCAATAAGACTGGAAGTTTCATCTTACAAGAATTCACCCACAAAAGGCTGGCAATTTTTTCAAATCAGTCCTTTAAAAAAGAAAGTAAGAAAGTGCCTGTGTGTGTGTGTGTGTGTGTGTGTGTGTGTGTGTGTGTGTGTGTGTGTGTGTGTGTGTGTGTATGCTGGCAGACCCTAACAAGCAGGTTCATGACGTAGGTTTCAGCTATGGGTTGGTAAAGTCAAGCCAGGTTCTGGGGGAGGGAGAAGGTGACTTGATCTCAGCCGACCACTGGGAGAGCAGAGGCAGGACTTGAAATGCAGCATCGGACATGGATGGCTCCTATCTGTGCAGACCCCCTGCTGTACAAGCATGCTGAATGTCATCAAGCCAAGGAAGAATATTGCGAGTGCAGAAATGAATTCCTGAGGATGTCAGAGAGGGCAGCAGAGAATGATCTATAGTGTTTGCCTAAAATCTCATACAGTGACCCTGACTCTGGCCCTCCCCAGTTTCATTAGCTGGGAATCACGGCACAGACAATGTGCCTCCGAGTCGCACACGAAGGTCTCGGGGTTTCTTCAACAACAGAAGACTGGGATTCTGCAGGGTGGTTTCCCCGAGTGGGGTCTTACCTGCTGAGGCCAAGGGGTGATCTCGGTTTGCTCTCAGCCTGCCTGGCTCACGCACCCTCAAGGACTTCTGTTTCTTCCTTTTCTAAATTCTTTCTTCTCATCTTTTTTTTTTTCTTTTTAGGTCACACCCGGCGATGCACAGGGGTTACTCCTGCTCTGCACTCAGGAATGACCCCTGGCGGTGCTCGGGGGACCCTATGGGAGGCTGGGAATCGAACCTGGGTCAGCCACGTGCAAGGCAAACACCCTCCCTGCTGTGCTATTGCTCCAACCCCTCTCCTCGTCCTTAATCTGTCAATGTTTCTGCTTCCTTTGGGTTTCCTTCCTCCTCTTCTCATTTTCTTTCTTTTCAAAAAGAAATGGAAGGCGAAGCGAGGTCTACTTCAGAAGCGGGGACAGAGGCAAGGCGTTGAGAGGCTGAGACCACGCAGAGTTAAGAATGACCAGAGAGGGTTTCCAGTGGCCCAGGGCCATCCTTAGCCACAGTCTCGGCTCTCGGCAGAGGCTGCTCTTTTAGGGCACTCGGAAATGACAGGAGGCATGTGTGGTCCTTGCAAGACGTGGGGAGGGCCCAGCCCCCCACCCTCCTCACGGATCACCCATTCCTTAGAGACCCTTGACCATAAGTATGTTTCTTTTGATTCTCTTCGTGGGAAATAATGTGAATGAATTTCCAGAATTCATATACATAGAAATTAATTTTGTATATAAAATGGGAAATCAAGATTTATTTGGGGGTGGGGGCTACATTTGCTCAGGGCTTATTCCTGACTCTCGTTCAGGGATCATTTCTGGTGGGGTTTGGGGGATTCATATGGGATGTCAGGGATTGAATAGGGTTGGTTATGTGCAAGGCAAGTGCCCTCCCCTCCATGCAATCTTTCCAGCTCAAGACTTTCCCTTTAAAACAGAAGAGGGCTGTGGCACCCTGGAACCCCCTGTTTGATGGGGCTGAGCAGGATCTCTACCTGGAGAGGGCACAGGGTCCCCACTCCAGCTGCACAGCTCAGAGCACCCTTTACTTATTTATGTTATTTTTTTTCCTGGCCCTGGTTATTTTGCAAAGTATCAAAAAAAGCTTCCATGGAAAAGAGAAGTGAATGGGTTTGCCTGTGTTCCAATAAAACTTTATTTACAAAACCAGGTGATGAGTCGGGCTTTTGTCCATGGGTCACTTTGAGTCGTGGTTACCAAACCTATAAATATATACTCTGACCCTTTCCAGAAGTTTGCTGACCTTTGACCCTGTCTGTGGGGATTATTTATGGTCAGTGTTAATCTTTGTTTAATTTAAGCTTCCTGTCAGCACATTTGTCACGAGTGTGGACAGGAAATGATAATGGGTTTAATCACATAGACTCATGTAAATTTTGATTAGGTACTCAGGCCCAATCAATGTTTTTGAGGATCGATCAGGGTAATAAAACATGGGCTCCCCATCTGAAATGTGGTTAGTTTTCGGAATAGAATTAGTAACATGGACCAGACTGAAATGCAAGCAAGCCCCATGCATGCTAACCATGTCCCCTTCATGCCAGCCACTCCCATTTATGCCAGCGACTTCCCCTTCATGCTAGCCACACCCCCTTTACCTAGCCAGTCCCTTTATGCTAGCCACTCCTCTTCATGCCAGCCAACCCCCTTCATGCCAGCCACGCCCATTCTACCAGCCACTCCCCCTTTATGCCAGCCACTCCCATTCTGCCAGCCACTCCCCATTCATGCTAGCCACTCCCAATCATACTAGCCACGCCCATTCATGCTAGCCACACCCCCTTCATCCTAGCCACTCTCAGGGCTGTAGGTGTGTGACAATGCCCAGGGGCTTTGTACACCTGTGACGACCTTTCCTGTGTTTAACTTTCTTCTGGTTATAAGTCATTCTGATCCATAATTTTGGCAACTCCCAAGAAAGTACCGACACTGTTGGCTAATCACCATTTGTGGTGTCTTTTAGCACTGTGCAAATTTTTATCTATACACATGTGTGTGGTTTTACACACACAGGCACACACACACACACACAGACACAGGCCTGGAGACTCATGACTGAACTTTGCGGTCACTCATTTTCGGCAGAAAGAAGCTAAGCGACTTGGCTGCAGTCCACAGCGGAGTGAGAATCCAGAGGCTTGTTCAGTGCCTGTCCAATTTTTTTTTTTTTTTTGCTTTTTGGGTCACACCGGGCTATGCACAGGGGTTACTCCTGGCTTTGCACTCAGGAATTACTCCTGGCGGTGCTCAGGGGACCATATGGGATGCTGGGATTCGAACCCAGGTTGGCCGCGTGCAAGGCAAACGCCCTACCCGCTATGCTATCGCTCCAGCCCCTCAGTGCCTGTCCTTGAGCTTCTCGGGACCCTTGAGCCCCACTATGAGCAGCGCCTGCACAGGGTGGGGAGACGGCGCACAGGGTGGGAGCACAGGCTCTGCACGTGGGAGCACTCTCTGACCACATGGTTCTCTGAACACCATGGGGTGGCCCCCCACCGGGTGCCCGAGCACTGCCAGATATACCATCATCACCCCCCCCATCCTCTGCCCCAGTAAAGAATCTGTTTTTATCCTTTTATTTTTTTTAGAGCTTGGGGGAGATCATGCTGCAAATATGACTTCATTACATTTTTGATTTTTAAAACACTTCTAACCTCTCTAAGTTTCTTTTAATGGTGCACACTTTCCCCCCCCCCCTACTTTCCTCGCCCTGTTTTAGGGTCACACCTAGCAGTGCTCAGGCTTTCCTCCTGGTTCCATGCTCAGGGATCACTTTGGGCAGTGCTCAGGGGTGCTGGGGATTGAACCCTGGTCGGCCAGGCAACACCTACCTGCTGAACTGTTGCCTCACCCTATTCTTTTCTTTTCAAAGAGTTATATACTGTAACTTATTTATCAATGGCCTATTTAGATAAGCAATGTATCCATAATTAGATAAACAGTTTATCAATTTATCAATTGTTTATCCAATAAACAATTGGACAAACAATTTATCCAATGTGTAAGTATTACCATCATTGCTGGTTCTCATGGTTTGGAATAAACAGCCATGTCTGTGTGTAGAAGAGTAGAACCCTTTTCTTCCTGAGAGCCCGGGAGATTGGGAGAGCTGGGAACACTGGAGAGAGAGAGAGAGAGAGAGAGAGAGAGAGAGAGAGAGAGAGAGAGAGAGAGAGAGTTAGAGATACAGAGAGAGAGAGAAAGGAGAGAGAGAGTTAGAGAGACAGAGAGAGAAAAAGAGAGAGAGTTAGAGAGACAGAGAGAGAAAAAGAGAGAGAGTTAGAGAGACAGAGAGAGAAAAAGAGAGAGAGGGAGAGAGAGAGAGAGAGAGAGGGAGCAGGTAGCAGGTAGTGGGCAGTGAGACACTCATGTCGGTGTCCAAATTTAAGGACACTCCTGTCGTCTTGGCTATTGAGATAAAGTGATGCCGTAGTGCAGTATCTAGGAGAAAACTACATCCACATTCCAAATCCATAATTTATTTGAATATAGGCAGGGTCAGTATTTCGCCATTCCTGGTTGTCATTACCTTCAGGCATCATTATTGCCTACTATACACGAGTATGGACCCATCAGCCCCAGGCATCACCTTTGCCCCCTGGGTGCTGGTACCGATCCAGTCTTTGTCTTCAGAAGTAGAGTTTGGTTTAGAAGGAGGTACTTAGAACCACCTTCATTATTACTATTATTATTAATATTATTGTTTGTTGTTGTTTGGTTATTGTCACTCCCTGTGGGAATCTCTATGTCAGGTGAGTTCTCTGGAAAGAGTGGCAGTGTGAGAGATACAAACCAGGTGCAGGGGGGTGGGCGGGTCTTTCAGGCTTCTTCCTCTGTCCATTGTTATTTGGTAACTGCATGCTGTTTGCCAAAGTACTGGTGTTCTGTGCCCATCGTGTTGTGCTGTGGGCTGCAGGGCCGGTACTATTAGGGCTGTACGTTCAAGCCTTGATGGGGGCTGGGGGAGTTACCCCTGGGCCCTTGTGAATGGCACCCGGTGTAATAAGGACTCCCTAAATAATTATTTTTCCTCTGGCCAACTTGTGACTCTGTGTTCCCAAGTCCTGGGCTAGCTTTCTGCCAAACAAATTATTTGCCGCCATTTTAAAATTGCTTGATTGTGCATACAAAATCCCAAATGTATTTTCTCTACAAAACTCATCTGATCAAGAGCTGACCCCTGGGGTTTCTCTGCCTTTCCTAGCGGTGACATTTGTCCAGATCTGCAAACCAGCTGGCCTCATTAGCAGGAAGGCGTTCTCGGCAGTTTCTTCGGACTGAGGAGGACAGGGGTTGGGGTGGGGGGGTGCGGGGCGGATTTTGCAAATGAAAATAAGGGAATCCTGGTGAAATGTAAATTTCAGATCACTGAGTAAACAACAACACAAGTATCCGACCTGCTGTGGTGAGGGTAGCTTTCTAATATTTAATGTTTCTGAAGTTATGAGACATACAAAAAGCTGTGTGTTGTTTTTCTGAATTTCAGATTAAATGAGAATTCTGCTTTTTATTTGTTGCTTTTTCTCTCCACTCTGCCCCCACCCCCTGCCCCCCCCCATCTTGCAGCTTCTCTGGCGCCGGGACACCCCAGAAGCAAAGACAACATTCCCAGTAGAACCAGGATCTGACCAGCAGCGCCCACTTTTCATGCAAATATACATGTTAGCTGGCGAATGAAAACTCCCATCAAGTTGGTGTGTGTGTGTGTGTGTGTGTGTGTGTGTGTGTGTGTGTGTTGAGTACCTACCTATAAACCTATAAACCCAGTGCTAGGAAGCAAGCCAAACAATTTTTGTTTTGGGGCCACACCCAGCGGTGCTCAGGGTTTATTCCTGCCTCTGCACTCAGGAATCACTCCTGGTGGGCTTGTGGGAGCCTATTAGATGCTGGAGATCGAACCCGTGTCGGTGGCAATCAGAGCAAGCACCCAACCCACTGTATTAGGGCTCTGGCTCGCACCCACCTCTGAGCCAACTTCTCTTGGTGGGGAAATACGAGACCTCGAGAACCAGGGCGTTCTAGAGCTTTCTCTGGGGGGACTTTGTGACAGAGAGGCTGGCTGAAGCAGCAGCCCCCTTAACAAGGAGTTGTTAGACTCCCGGTGTTTGCAGCACCGACACTCCTCAGTTCAGGGCTCAGGAGTCTAACAGAGAGATGGAAGCAGGAGCCTGGGGTGAAGGGCTTCATCTGGAACTCCCGGCCGGAAAAGCGTCCCTTGCTGCTGTGTGAAGGAACATCCTTTGGTTCCTGTTGCCCTGGTGCCCAGAAAACGCAAGACAGCCACTCTGGTCGTTGAGAGGTCCTCATGCTGCCTTGCCTGGCTTTCTTTGGGGCTGTGGGTGCCATGTCCAATCCTCATCTCTGAGGACCCCCCTGGAACCAGCTGGGGACACGTGGTCCTAGAACGTTAGCAAGTCTGAGGCGAAGAGGTGGTAGCAGGGGAGAAAACTCCATGGCTGGATCTAAATGCCCAACTCTCCATCGTCTCAGCACTGTTGTCAAAAACGTCCTTCCCACGTTTAGGGAGCAGCCTTTTATAAGCTCGCTCTGAGTCAAGTCATCGGGGCATATGCTCCCTTCCCACCCTGTCACAAACACACACACACACACACACACACACACACACACACACACACACACACCTTTTTCTGTTTGCACTAAAATATTATTTGACTGTTTATTCCCTGATCGCAGTACTCATGGTCTCTGTTCCTTTGTGTGTGTGTGTCTGTGTGTGTGTGAGCGCATGCGTACACATGTGTGCGTGTGACCACAATTGTCGTTTCAGTAAATAAAACGGCTGCTTGATAACGTGGAACGGCCCAGCGCTTAACTCTGCCCTTGGAGATCCTTTACATCAAACCAGCGATCAAAAAGTGGTGCAGATAAAATTTGTCATCAGGGATTTCCTACAAAAGAATTACAGTGGAGAAATGGCCTGATCGATACTATGGATTTTCACTGCAGGGGCTGGTGGTCCAATTGCTGTGAGACGCTCACACAGATAAAAGGGCACGGCTGCCACCGTCCCCGGCCGCTGACTCAGCAGAGGCCTGGCAGGTATTTATAGCGAGAGGGATCCAGAATTATCACCTTGCCGTGCCCGGCTCCGGCTCCTTCGAAGATTGCCTTCTTTTATGGGATTGCTAAATGCAGGTGAATGGAAAAATGATGGCTAACAGCTGTCAAAATGCAACAGAATGAAGTACTTAAATCTTTTTTTATCCATTAAAAGGGTAACAACCATTCATAGATCATGGCAGAGACATTGTAATGATATTTGGGGGCTGGCAAACGAGGGGTCCATAAACAATGTATGTTCTGATCAGGACGGCGGAAGAAATCGACTGGGGGGCGGGGGGCGGAAGGCAGATCTTCCCCGCAGCCTCCTGGTGGCTTGAAGGGCTGAGCGTCAGCTAACAGGGGGGAAAAGCAGAACTGCGTCCGTGTCCTCGGGAGCCGGTCCAGCGCTTCCTGTGGCATGAGGAGGCACCCAGGGGGTCCTGCACGAAGAGCTAGCCTCGGGACAGTTCATGAGAAAGGATCATTCATTAGTGAGACCCCTGTGCCAGAGGTGCCAGTGAGACCAAGGAGGGGGGCGCCTGGTAAGGAACAAGGGGCGGGGTCTAATGAGAACGAGGGGCGGGGCCTAGTGAGAACAAGGGGCGGGGTCAGTGGGAACAAGAGACAGGTCTAATGCGAACAAGGGGCGGGGCCTAGTGAGAACAAGGGGCGGGGTCTAATGAGAACGAGGGGCGGGCCTAGTGAGAACAAGGGGCGGGGTCAGTGGGAACAAGGGGCGGGGTCAGTGGGAATAAGGGGCGGGGTCAGTGAGAACCCCTCCGCTCTCCGCCCCTGGGGCTTTGCTGACACTGGCTGCAAGGTGCAGAGAGCCCAGTGTCTCCTTGCTCCCTTCAAGCTACCCAAGCGCCTGGTTCCCAGGAAGCTTCCCTTCTGGGAAGGTCCTTGGGGACCCAGCCTGCAGTCCTGGCTCTGTGCCGTTTCCTAGCTCCCTCTTGCCCCAAGCATTTCATGACATTTCTGGTGTGCTTGAAGCTTAAAAGTCAGACTGGTTCCCGGTTCTCTCTGATGCTCTGAAGACTGCCCAGTCTCCGGGAAGGGAGCGAACCCTCAGCAAGCCACTTCTCAAGGGATGCTCCTTTTCTTTTCTTTATTTTTTGGGTGGGGGCAGCGGTTGGGGCCACACCCAGAGATGCTCAGGGCTTACTTCTAGCTCTGTGCTCAGGGATCACTCCTGATGTTGCTCAGGAGACCATATGGGGTGTGGGGGATCTGATCGGGTCGGTCAAGTGCAAGACACACATCTTACCCACTGTATCATGTCCTGCACGAAGATCTTCATTTCTCCTACCCCTATGATAAGTGGTAGGATGTCAAGGAGATATAGTAAGAAAAATAGACATTCGAGGAAGGAGCACCTAGGAAGGAGGACAAGGGAAGTATTTATTGAGTATTTACTTTGTGCCAAGCTCAGCATTGTATATAGTCAGCAAACAGCTACAAAACCTGAGGCTCGTGTCTGCAGGTGGCAATGATCTGGTGGTCCTCCACCCCAGAGGTCATGCTGACACCCTGCAGAAGGACAGATGAGAACAGCAGGCAGCTGAGCAGTGGGGGTCCCTGGCTGGCGGTAGAGAAGGGAGCCGTGTGATGCTGGGGTTCAGAACCATGCAGTCCCCTCAGTTTGGAAACTGTCCCTTCCCTCCTGCCTTTGGGCCTGTGTAACGGGGGCTTTCTAGGGAATGACTTTAAAAAAAAAAAGTGGAGCTCAGGAAAATGGAACACTGGGTCCAGCCTGTTGGTGACAGAGCGGGGCTCCGAATGTGACAAATGCCCTGTCATGCTGCTTCTAATGTTTCCCGTGGTTCCGCCAGGTAAGTCAGGCTCTGCAGCTTCTCAATTCAGGTTACAAAATTCCGAAAGTGCAAACTGAAATGGGGAGTTCAGGGGAAGAGAAGAATTGAATTTCAGGAAGCCCGCTGCTGCCTGGAAGGATCGTTAGCATCAAGACTTGTGTACCCAGATGGCTCCTGGCCACCCCCGGCAAGGGCTGAGTCCCGTAACCTGCACCTTCCAGAAGTGTCCACGGGGAAATCATCTTTGTGCTCGTGTGTACGGGCTGATACTGGGAGAAATCATGGCTGTTATCATCACAGGGTTGTTATATGGAAGTTTACTGTCATGGCAATAAACAGAGACGAAAGGAGGGGGAATAAGAAAACAAAAGGGAAAAATAGAAGCAAAAAATGCACCAGAGTGAAAAAAATATCCATAAACGAGTTTTTTTTTTTTTTTTTTTGTCTCTCTAGTTGCTCTGATGTTGCACAAAGGAAATAGACGGAATAAAATCACATCTCAGGAACACCAACATAAATTCCCCCTTGCTTTGACAAGTACGTAATTTTCTTCAGAGATGCTCTTCACGTCTGGAGAGTTATGAGGCAATTTCATTCCCATCTGACAAATTTACAAAGAAACATTAGAGAGAAGGGATTAGGAAAGCGAGAAATCTTTATAGACTTTTTCCTCGGGCTGTATTTCCCTTCCCTCCTCGGCTCTGCCTGGAGGGCCACGCGCCAGCGACTCCCTCCCGCGGTACAGACGGACCCGCCGCAGAAACGCTTAGGAGAGAAGCAAAGTGCGAAATGGGATTTCAATCAACTAATTGTATTTACATTATCGGGTGATGAGAGGCAAGGTTTGCGGGAGGGGGGAGGGGAGGAGGGGGGCGGGGAGCTGGGAGAAGGATGTTATTGGCCAATGTTGCCCGGGACAGCTCTGAGGGTCCCCAAGTGGAATTCGTCAAATCGGACTCTTGGACAGAAAGAAACGCAGTGCGAGAGAGAAAGGAGGGATGAGTTGGGGAGAGGAGAGGGGGTTGGAGAGGGCAGGGGAGAAGGACGACAGGAAGAAGACATAGCAGGGGAGAAGAGTGAGAGGAGGAGGAGGGAGAGATGGTAGTGGCGGAGTGGCAGGGCGGGGAGAGCCGAGACGGGGTTCGATGCAGACCAACATCCCAGGAAGATAATGATCGAGGTTTAGTAATAGTCAAGTCAACCTCCCCCATGTCCCCTTGGAGGATTCTAGATACTATGAGGAGCTTGGGAGTTTTTCTCTATTATGAGAACTCCATGCTGGCAGCCTTAGGCACCTGTGGAGTGAGACGCTTTTGCAGCTTGCGCTGGTGGGTGCCCGATGGAGGAACTTGCACAGTTCTGGGCACCCTCTGCTCCCGGGTACACTGGGATGCTTGGTCTCTCAACAATGAGGATGGTAATCTCTAGATTCTTCAGGGGCTGGAGCGATAGCCCAGCAGGTAGGGCGTTTGCCTTGCACGTGGCTGACCCAGGTTTGATTCCCAGCATCCCATAGGGTCCCCCGAACACCGCCAGGAGTCATTCCTGAGTACAAAGCCAGGATTAACCCCTGAGCATTGCCGGGTGTGACCCAAAAAGCAAAAAAAAAAAATTTTCTAGACACATTAGGTGAGTTTGTTCATTGTTCATGTCCTCATGGCTTCGCAGCTCCAGTGATTAACATGGGAGCTTTGATAACTAGCAAGGCTGAGGGCACACACACACACACACACACACACACACACACACACAGAGACACACTTGCCCGCGGACACCTACGGATTCGCATCTTTTGGAGATGCTAACAAGAGTCTGCTATGAAGGTCACGGGGAGGGCCTGGAATTTAGATGGGAGAATCGTAATAGTGCTCATAAGTTCAGGAAACGGATTCCTTGCCTGGAGTTGAGATTAAATATAATATAATGCAGATGCTGACGGATACAGAGCCCAGATGACAAATGCTTTACAACCCGGGCTCAGGGAACAGAGAAAAGTAAGAGACACATAACTTGCAAGGCCTTCGCGGAGAGGCGCACAGCACTCGTAACACCATCTGTATAATTTGGCAGGAGAAAGGTGAGATATTTGTGCGTGTGTTCGAGTGGCACATTTTTCATAGTGTCCAGCTGGATTTATGGAGGCCTTGTTTACCATTCACGGGCCTTATCAAAAGGACGAAAGGAAGCCTCATTTGGGTAAGGAATCCAGGTTGCTGATCCTAACGTGTTTCCATTCTACTCACTATTCAAGTCATTTTGTTGGGGAGGGGGTGTAGAATCCATTTTTTTCCAACTTATTTTCACTTTACTTTGATTACATTCAATATTTCAACAAAAAATTCACTATCATTGATTTGGAGTTCCTCCCCCCTAAAGTCGACCTGCTGAAAAGAAAGCATTTGGTAATTTGTTTTCCATTGCTGAGAATGAAGAGATATGAGGTCAGGAGGCCGCACTAGCAGCCGCACAGTTTTGGATTTCTGTATTGTAGAATCCATTTTGAGTAACAGTTCTTCGTTTCCTCCCTAAAATCATCAGAAAGTTGGTATCCTTTCCCTCGGGAAGAAACGGGGATTCGTACTAGAAGTGCTCGAAACCTTTAGCGTGGGACTGAGACCAGGCGTTTCTTGAAGCTGAAAAACTACACAAAGGGCTTGAATCGGGGGGTTTGAGTTATCAAGTCCCCAGTCAGACGTTGACGTTTCATTTGGGTTTGCTCTCTTTTTGAACCACTTAGAGCCAGACCCTCCCTGGTGGTCTACATGCAACCCACTGGCACCGGGGCTGCCTCAAGTGGCAAGTGCTTCTTTCCCCCACACTTAGGGAGAGAAACAGTGACAGGGGATGCTCGGGAAGAGCAAGGCCTGGGCCAGCAGGACACGAGCTGGGAGCTGGGGCACCTTGTGCTCCGTCAAACTTGCCTGCGCTCCACGCAGCCGGCCTGGCGGGTCTCTCTAAGACTTACCGTGGTTCTTAGCTTCTAAGTGTTGAGTTTTGTACTGTGTTGCCGAGAAATGAGATTGATCACGGGGAGAGGTAGACAAATATAAAATATCCCCTGGTGGGAAAAATTTTTTTCTTTTTGTTTCTGCATTTGAATGCTTTAAATACTGTAACTTTGGGGGGAAAGTTATTGAGACATAAAAGGCATGTTTGAATGGCTTTGGAGTTTATGATAACACTGTATAATACATTATTCTGAAAGCCTTTATAGTTCGCAGTTACAAACTTCCAGGAAATCTATTAAAATGCAGCATTAATTAACATAAACTTTTTTATAGTGTTACTAATATTCTGCAAACAACAAAGAGTTTAGGAGCCCTCTTTTTTATAGGCATTTCTGCTGCCGGTACACACAGACTGAATTATAAGAAATGCTAAAGTGAAAGAGAGAAATGACCCTCCCTGATTCTTCTGAACGGGAAATCTGCTCACCCCGTCATTAATGTGAACAAGTGAGACACTGAGCCAACCTGCGTAGAGGGTGAGCAGATACAGCTGAGCAGAAGTGACACTGGGGTTCGTGGGGACTCACCCCAACAGTGCCAAGTAACAGCTTACAAATGAACACAATGAACACAGTGGCACCCTTGGGATTTGGCTGTGTTTGCACAGAACCTTGACCCTCGCGCCTTTTTACACCTTTGTGGACAATGTCTAGACATGAACGGAACCATGTGTTACATGGCTAGAGAAATCGAAACCCTCTCCTCTCCCCTCCCCCCCCCTCCCTTCTCCTTCCCTGCTCCTTTTATTCCCTCCCTTCCCTTTTTCCTTTCTTCATTTCTCTCTTCCTCCCTCCCTTCCTTCCTCCCTCCCTCCCTCCCTCCCTCCCTCCCTCCCTCCCTCCCTCCCTCCCTCCCTCCCTCCCTTCCTCTCTTCTTCCTTCCTTCCTTCCTTCCTTCCTTCCTTCCTTCCTTCCTTCCTTCCTTCCTTCCTTCCTTCCTTCCTTCCTTCCTTTGTTTTTTCCTCCCTCCCTTCCTTCTCCCTTCATTTATCCCTCCCTCCCTCCCTCCCTCCCTCCCTCCCTCCCTCCCTCCCTCCCTCCCTTCCTTCCTCCCTCCCTCCCTTCCTTCCTTCCTCCCTCCCTCCCTCCCTTCCTTCCTTCCTTCCTTCCTTCCTTCCTTCCTTCCTTCCTTCCTTCCTTCCTTCCTTCCTTCCTTTGTTTTTTCCTCCCTCCCTTCCTCCTCCCTTCATTTATCCCTCCCTCCCTCCCTCCTCCCTTCCTTCCTTCCTTCCTTCCTTCCTTCCTTCCTTCCTTCCTTCCTTCCTTTGTTTTTACCTCCCTCCCTTCCTTCTCCCTTCATTTATCCCTCCCTCCCTCCCTCCCTTCCCTCCCTCCCTCCCTCCCTCCCTCCCTCCCTCCCTTCCTTCCTTCCTTCCTTCCTTCCTTCCTTCCTTCCTTCCTTCCTTCCTTCCTTCCTTCCTTTGTTTTTTCCTCCCTCCCTTCCTCCTCCCTTCATTTATTCCTCCTTCCTCCCTTCCTTCCTCCCTTCCTTCCTTCCTCCTCCCTTCCTTCCTTCCTTCCTTCCTTCCTTCCTTCCTTCCTTCCTTCCTTCCTTCCTTCCTTCCTTCCTTCCTTCCTTCCTTTGTTTCTTCCCCCCTCCTTCCTCCTCCCTTCATTTCTCCCTTCCTTCCTTCCTTCCTTCCTTCCTTCCTTCCTTCCTTCCTTCCTTCCTTCCTTCCTTCCTTCCTTCCTTCCTTCCTTCTTCCCTCCTTCCCTCCCTCCCTCCCTCCCTCCCTCTCTTCCTCCCCTCCTTCATTTCTCCCTCCCTCTCTCTTCCTCCTTCCTTCCTTCCTTCCTTC